>NC_142441.1:76499393-76802424 GCF_059453495.1 Arachis ipaensis | reverse complement strand
TGTATGATTTTAAGAAAAGCAGTAGCCATTTTTTTCTGCCCTTTTTTTAGGCAAGAAAAAGGAAGATACCCATAACTTTCTTGCCCTATTTATGCTCGACTCTTTTTAGGAGCTTGAAGGGTGGGACACTTCACTTTTGAAACAGTTCCAAAAAAAAAAAGAAAGGTACCCATAACTTTCTTGCCCTATTTATGCTCGACTCTTTTTAGGAGCTTGGAGGGTGGGACACTTCACTTTTTTGGAACTATTTTGTACTGCAAATTTTTTAAGATGCATCACTCACATCTTTTGAGTGTATAATTGCTAAAGCAGTTTTCTCATGTATTGCAAGATGCTTGCAGAATAATATAACATAAATATTGGCTCCTGATAAAGAAGCCTTTTGGAATTAAAATTCTAACTTCTAAAACTGAAATTAGGCATAGTACTGTTTAACGTACTTGAAATTGATGGGGCCGATGGTTGTTCCATGATCCGGGTCCAGCAAGATGCGGTGTCCGTTGGGGTGTACCTCAGACACAATGTAAGGACCCTCCCATTTGGGAGCCCATTTTGGCAAAGACATCTTCCTTATTACTTTGTCTACTGATTTTTAGTACCAGATCTCCTTCTAGGAACACCCTGGGCCGAATGTGCTTGTCATAATCTAATGCCAGTCTCCGGTGATATTCTTCCATCTTGCTTCCCACGACTTCTCTTTTTCCTTCCAACTCTTGCAACTCAGCTTCACGATCCCTTGACTTTTAAAATACGCGTCAACTCCCTACAAGTAACTGGGGTGTTCTCGTCTTCCTCCATGTTCTCCAGATTCGCGAACAGAGGTGGTTAGGGGGTTCTATACCTCGTTTGATCTCTAGCCATCACGTCGAAGTGTTCCTCCCCAGTGGAGTCACCAGATGATTTGGGTGGGTTTCGTGGGAAATAGATTAAGTGAAAAATAATAGTTAAGGTGAGAGATTAAGGGTAAGTAAACTTATGAGGAAGACACTTCTGTTAATGGCAAATAAGCAATACAAGAACTAATAGTGAGGAAGAGAGGTGGAGAACAAGTGTTGAGACCTCCACTAATGTCACAAGATGATGAATGAGCTTTGTTTAAAGTGGACAGGAATGGTTTACAGAGAAGAGAAGCTCTTAGAAGAGGATGAAGGTGAAGGTGAAAAAGTGAAAGTAAAGGATGAAAAGGGTTTCAAGGTCTATGAAGAAGAAGATGATCAAGGTGAAAGTGGAAAGTGAGAGTGAAGGATGAAAAGGGGTTCAAGGTCTGTGAAGAAGAAGATGATCAAGGTGAAAGTGAAAAGTGAGAGTCTGGTTGAAGGTGAAGGTGAAAAGTGAAAATGAAGGATGAAAAGGGTTCTGAAGAAGAAGATCATGGTTTGAAGAGATGGCTTGAGGTCCTTTTATAGTGTAAAACCATGATGAAGAGGACACCCCTTGGCCAATGGTTTTAGTCTGACATTTGGTTTACTGCTCTTTCCAAAATATCTTTAGGTACCCCTGTCACCTCAAGTCTTGTCAACTGAAAAGGTAGGAAGTTGATTCCCACATGTTAAACTAAAGCTCCTGACATGTGACATTAGTGAAGGGACATCTAGTTTGGTTTTCTTTCAACTAGATGACACATTTACACTCCAAATCCAACCAATCCACTTCCACCAATATAGTTCCCACTGAAGAGAAATTCAACTTCTCAAGGTGTTCTTTTGGGTTCCATCCTTTTAGCCCAATACCTTTAGTAGGAACTTAACTCTTTTTTGCTATAGTTGTAGGTCATTACAAAAATTAATTATGTACAAAAAAGGTTTATATTTTTAGTACACAATCACCTTCCAACAAGCGCTTCTTTAATGTCAATAGCTTGACAGTGGGCTCTCATGGAGCCACACAGGTGATCAGGTCAATTTTATAGACTCCCAACACCAAACTTAGAGTTTGGATATGGGAGTTCAACACCAAACTTAGAGTTTGGCTGAGGCCTCCCAACACCAAACTTAGAGTTTGACTATGGGGGCTTTAGTTGACTCTATACTAAGAGAAGCTTTCTATGCTTCCTCTCCATTGTTACAGAAAGAGATTCTTGAGTTTTAAAAACAAGGTTGTCTTCATTCAGTAGAAAGATCAATTCTCCTCTGTCTACATCAATCACAGCTCTTGCTGTGGCTAGGAAGGGTCTTCCAAGGATGATGGATTCATCCTCATCCTTCCCAGTGTCTAGGATTATGAAATCAGCAGGGATGTAAAGTCCTTTAACCTTTACTAACACGTCCTCTACTAGTCCATAAGCCATTTTCATAGATTTGTCTGCCATCTCTAATGAGAAATTGGCAGCCTGTACCTCAAGGATTCCCAGTTTCTCCATTATAGAGAGTGGCATGAGCTTTATCCTTGACTCAAGGTCACATAGAGCCTTCTCAAAGGTCATGGTGCCTATGGTACAAGGTATTAAGAACTTTCCAGGATCTTGTTTCTTCTGAGGTAATGTCAGTTGATCCAGATCACTCAGTTCATTGATGAGCAAGGGAGGTTCATCTTCCCAAGTCTCATTACCAAATAATTTGGCATTTAGCTTCATGATTGCACCAAGGTACTTGGCAACTTGCTCTTCAGTAACATCCTCATTCTCTTCAGAAGAAGAGTACTCATCAGAGCTCATGAATGGCATAAGGAGGTTTAATGGAATCTCTATGATCTCCAGATGAGCCTTAGAGTCCTTTGGTTCCTCAAAGGGAAACTCCTTGTTGATCACTGGACGTCCCAGGAGGTCTTCCTCACTGGGATTCACGTCCTCTTCCTCCCCTGTAGGTTCGGCCATGATTGTTATATCAATGGCCTTGCACTCTCTCTTTGGATTCTCTTCTGTATTGCTTGGGAGAGTACTAGGAGGGGTTTCAGTGATTCCTTTACTCAGCTGGCCCACTTGTGCTTCCAAATTTCTAATGGAGGACCTTGTTTCATTCATAAAACTCACAGTGGCCTTAGATAGATCAGAGACTATATTTGCTAAGCTAGATGGATTCTGCTCAGAACTCTCTGTCTGTTGCTGAGTGGATGATGGAAAAGGTTTACTATTGTTAAACCTGTTTCTTCCACCATTATTAAAGCCTTGTTGAGGCTTTTGTTGATTCTTCCATGAGAGATTTGGCTGATTTCTCCATGAGGGATTATAGGTGTTTCCTTAAGGTTCACTCATGTAATTCACCTCTGCTATTGCAGGGTTCTCAGGATCATAAGCTTCTTCCTCAGAAGATGCCTCTTGAGTACTGTTGGATGATTCCTTCAATCCATTCAGACTCTAAGAGATCATATTGACTTGCTGAGTCAATATTTTATTCTGAGCCAATATGGCATTCAGAGTATCAATTTCAAGAACTCCCTTCCTCATAGGCGTCCCATTATTCACAGGATTCCTTTCAGAAGTGTACATGAACTGGTTATTTGCAACCATGTCAATGAGTTCCTGAGCTTCTGCAGGCGTTTTCTTTAGGTGAATGGATCCACCTGCAGAATGGTCTAATGACATCTTTGATAGTTCAGATAGACCATCATAGAATATATCCAGAATGGTCCATTCTGAAAGCATGTCAGAAGGACACTTTTTGGTCAGTTGCTTATATCTCTCCCAAGCTTCATAGAGGGATTCACTTTTTTTCTGTCTGAAGGTTTGAACATCCACTCTAAGCTTACTAAGCTTTTGAGGAGGAAAGTACTTGGCTAAGAAAGCCGTGACCAGCTTATCCCAAGAGTTCAGGCTGTCTTTAGGTTGAGAGTCCAACCATACTCTAGCTCTGTCTCTTACAGCAAACGGGAAAAGCATAAGCCTGTAGACCTCGGGATCAACCCCATTGGTCTTAACAGTATCACAGATCTGCAAGAATTTAGTTAAGAAATGAAAGGGATCTTCAGAAGGAAGTCCATGAAACTTGCAGTTTTGTTGCATCAGAGAAATTAATTGAGGTTTAAGCTCAAATTTGTTTGCTCCAATGGCAGGAATTGAGATGCTTCTTCCATGTAAATTGGAATTAGGTGCAGTGAAGTCACCAAGCATCCTCCTTGCATTATTGTTGTTAGGTGCGTCTGCCATCTCCTTTTCTTGTTCGAATTTTTTAGTAAGGTTATCTCTGGATTGTTGTAATTTAGCTGCTCTTAGTTTCCTCTTCAGAGTTCTTTCAGGTTCAGGATCAGCTTCAACATGAATGTTCTTATCCTTGTTCCTGCTCATATGAAAAAGAAGAAAACAGAAAATAATAGGGATCCTCTTTGCCACAGTAGAGAGGTTCCTTTATGTGAGTAGAAGAAGAAAAGAATGTAATGTAAGGAAGAGAAGAGGAAAAACTTGAACACAAAGAGGGAGATGGTGTTCGAATTTTTGGATGAAAGAGAAGTGTTAGTAGATGAATAAATAAATAGAAGGAGATGAGAGGTGAGAGAATTTCGAAAATTAATTAAAATAAAAATTAAAGTTTAAAGTTAAATTTCGAAAATTAAAGTTTGAAATTAAATTAAATTAAAATTTAAAACAATTGGTTAATTAAAAGGAATTTTGAAAAAGAGGGGAGGATTTTCGAAAATTAGAGAGGTAAGGTTAGTTAGATAGTTTTTAAAAAGATATAATTGAAACAAAAAGATATGATTGATTAGAAAAGATTTGAAATTTGTTTTTGAAAAAGATATGATTAAAATTGAAAAAGATATGATTGAAATAAAAAGATAAGATTAATTGAAAAAGACTTGAAAATCAAATTAAAAAAAAGATAGGAAGTTAGAAATGGTTTTGAAATTGATTTTGAAAAAGATAAGATTGAAAAGATATGATTTGAAAAAGAAATTTAAAAAGTTTTGAGTTTGAAAATTAAAGTTGATTACTTGACTAACAAGAAACAAAAAGATTTGATTTTAAAATTTAAAGATTGAACCTTTCTTATTAGGCAAGTAACAAACTTTACATTTTTTAATCAATCACATTAATTGTTAGTAATATTTTCAAAAATTATGAGATAGAATTAAGAAAAAGATTTTGAAAAAGATAGGATTTTTAAATTGAAAATTTGATTTGATTCATAAGAAACAACTAAATTTTAAAAAAGTTTTGAAAAAGTCAACTCAAATTTTCGAAAAAGGGAAAGATATTTTTTTTATTTTTAAATTTTTAATGATGAAAGAGAAAAACACAAAATTGACTCAATGCATGAAAATTTTGGATCAAAACATGTGATGCATGCAAGAACACTATGAATGTTAAGATGAACACCAAGAACACTTTGAATGTCAAGATGAACACCAAGAACTTATTTTGGAAAAAATTTCAAGAAAAGAAAACATGCCAGACACCAAACTTAAAAATTTTTATTCTTTAGACATTAACAAATTGAAAATGCATATGAAAAACAAGAAAAGACACAAAACAAGAAAATACGAAGATCAAGCAAGAAGACTGGCCAAGAACAACTTAAAGATCATGAAGAATGTAATGCATGAAATTTTCGAAAATAATTTTTTAGAAAATTAAAAAGATGCAATTGACACCAAACTTAAAACATGACTTAAGACTCAAATAAGAAACACAAAAAATATTTTTGATTTTATGATTTTGTAGATTTTTTTGTATTTTTCGAGAATTAATTCGGAAAAACGAAAAAGAAGAAAATATTTTTTTTTTATTTTTTTTTCGAAAATAAGAATAATAAAAACAAATAGGTTAAAATTAAAATAAAATTACCTAATCTGAGCAACAAGATGAACCGTCAGTTGTCCAAACTCGAACAATCCCCGGCAATGGCACCAAAAACTTGGTGTGCAAAATTGTGATCTAGATGTAAAATTGTTGTTCGAAATTGATTCCCTGGCAATGGCTCCAAAAACGTGTGCACAATACCATGGTCCAAACATAACTTCACAACTTCGCGCAACTAACCAGCAAGTGCACTGGGTCGTCCAAGTAATACCTTACGTGAGTAAGGGTCGAATCCCACGGAGATTGTTGGTATGAAGCAAGCTATGGTCATCTCGTAAATCTCAGTCAGGCGGATTAAATTGTTTTAAGAAATTATAGTGGATGAAAATAAATGAAATATAAAATAGGATAGTGGTACTTATGTAATTCATTGGTGAGAATTTCAGATAAGCGTATAGAGATGCTTTCGTCCCTCTGAACCTCTGCTTTTCTGCTGTCTTCATCCAATCCTTCCTACTCCTTTCCATGGCAAGCTTTGTGTAGGGCATCACCGTTGTCAATGGCTACTTCCCATCCTCTCTGTGAAAATAGTTCGATGCGCTGTCACTGCATGGCTAATCATCTAGAGGTTCTCGATCATACTGGAATAGGATTCACCCTCCTTTTGCGTCTGTCACTACGCCCAGTACTCGCGAGTTTGAAGTTCGTCACAGCTATCCCTTTCCGGATCCTACTCGGAATACCACAGACAAGGTTTAGACTTTCCGGATCTAAAAAATGGCCATACATGAGTTCTAACTTATACCACGAAGATTCTGATTAAGAAATCCAAGAGATACTCATTCAATCGAAGGTAGAATGAAAGTGGTTGTCAGGCACACGTTCATAGGGAATGATGATGACTGTCACGATCATCACATTCATGTTGAAGTGCGAATGAATATCTTAGAAGTGGAAATAAGTTGAATTGAATAGAAAAATAGTAGTACAAAGTCTATGGCTGTGTAGAGCTCCACACCTTAATCTATGGTGTGTAGAAACTCTACCGTTTGAAAATACATAAGTGATGAAGGTTCAGGCATGGCTGAATGGCCAGCCCCCATAAAGATCTAAGATCGCATAAAACTAATCAAAGATCCCCTAAATACAATAGTAAAAAGTCCTATTTATACTAAACTAGTTACTAGGGTTTACAGAAATGAGTAAATGATGCAGAAATCCACTTCCGGGGCCCACTTGGTGCGTGCTTGGGCTGAGCTTGAAGTTTACATGTGGAGAGGTCATTCTTGGAGTTGAATGCAAGTTTGTAACGTGTTTCTGGCGTTGAACTCCACTTTGCAACTTGTTTTTGGCGCTGAACGCTAGACTGCAACATAGAACTGGCGTTCAACGCCAGTTTGCATCATCTAAACTCGGGAAAAGTATGGACTATTATACATTTCAGAAAGCCCTGGATGTCTACTTTCCAACGCAGTTGGAAGCGCGCCATTTGGAGTTCTATAGCTCCAGAAAATCCACTTTGAGTGCAGGGAGGTCAGAATCCAATAGAATCTGTAGTCCTTCTTCAACCTCTGAATCTGATTTTTGCTCAGGTCCCTCTATTTCAGACAAAAAATACCTGAAATCACAGAAAAACACACAAACTCATAGTAAAGTCTAGAAATGTGAATTTTAATTAAAAACTAATAAAAATATTCTAAAAACTAACTAAATCATACTGAAAAACAATACCAAAAAGCGTATAAATTATCCGCTCATCATCTTTGTTGCTCCTCCCTCATAGCTCTTTGATCTTCTCTAATCTCATGGAGAATGATGGAGTGATCTTGGTGTTCCATCCTTAGTTGTTCCATGTTGGAACTTAATTCTCCTAGGAAGGTGTTGATTTGCTCCCAATAGTTTTGTGGAGGGAAGTGCATCCTTTGAGGCATCTTAGGGATTTCATGGTGAGGAATTTTCTCATGCTCTTGTTGAGGTCCATGAGTGGGCTTGTGAGATGAATCTCTCCATCTTCCATGGCTCAGAGGTGGAAGGAATTGCCTTCCCTTTCCTCAATCTTGAGGTTTCTCTTGCCTTAGGTGCCATTGATGGTTATGGAAAAACAAAAAGCAATGCTTTTACCACACAAAACTTAAAAGGTTTTCTCGTCCCCGAGCAAAAGAAGAATGAATGTAGTAGAAGAAGAAGAAAATAGAGGAGATGGAGGGAGAAGGTGTATTCGGCCAAGGGGGAGAAGTGGTGGTTGTAATGTGTGAAAATGGAGTAGTGTTGAGGGGTTTATATGGGGGTGGGGTGGAGGGTAGGTTTCGGCCATTAGGGTTGGGTTTGGGAGGGAAAAGAATTTGAATTTTGGAGGTAGGTGGGGTTTATAGGGAAGAGGTATGGAGGTGATTGGTGAAGGGTATTTGGGGAAGAGGTTTATGATGATGAGAGAAGAAGAGGTGGGGTAGGTGGGGATCCTGTGGGGTCTACAGATCCTGTGGGGATCCTGTGGGTCCACAGATCCTGAGGTGTCAAGGATTTCTCATCCTGATAAACCCCGATTTCGTGGTTTATCTTGTGCTTATTTCGGGGGATTTTATCAATATTTCTCACACTTATTCACAAGAAATGCATGGTTTTGTGTTCACTTCCCAATATTGCTCTATGATGAAAAACATGCTTATTTTACCTTAAAATTGCCATATTTTAATCCTCTTCTATTGTCATTCGATGCCGTGATATCTGTGTTAAGTAATTTCAGGAATTATAGGTTAGGAATGACTCAGAAGAGAGGGAGAAAGCATGTACAAAAAGGGAGGAACATGAAGAATTGAAGTCTTGGGAGCAGCAGCATCAGCGCGCCCGCGCACCCCATGCGCTCGCGTGGATGGAACTGACAAGAAGCGGTGCGCAAGGATGGACGCATCCACACAGATTGGAAGATTTCTATCGACGCACACGCGCAACTGGCGCGCACGCGTGGATCACAAAAGAAATCGGCGCGCGCACGCATGGCGTGCACGCGTGGGAAGCTGCACGTGACCTCATTAAGAGAAATCGTGCCTGGCGATTTCTGAGGCCAAGGAGGCCCAATTTCAAGCTGTTTCTGCATGGAAAAGACCCAAGGATGCTAAGGGGGAGAGGAGGGAGAACTCATTAGGACACTAGGACATAATTTTAGGAGTTTTTTTGGTTCTTGGGTGATTCTAGAGAGAGAAACCCTTGTTCTTCTCTAGATCTAGTTTCCATTTTGATTTTTCCTTGTTGATTTGTGAATTGGATTTTGTTACTTACAGTTTTAATTGTTCAATTTAAATTCCTTGCTACAATCTTGCTTATATCTAGTGATATTTTTATGATTCTTGCCAATTGTCATTTTACCCATTTCATGAATGTTGTGGATCTTGTTTTGTTGATGTTACATTGATGATTTATATGTTTATTCTTGTTGATTGTTTGATTGTACATTGATAATTGTTAGTGGGTTTTTGTAGAATTCAATTTAATTGCTATTTTGAAGATGTCTTTTGTTAGTGCTTACCAAGTGTTCGATGAATTGTTCACTTTGATTATGGAGTAGTTCCTTCTCACTCTTGGCCTAGGTCAAGGGAATTGGGTAAACTTGAGTCATTGGGTCTAATGGATTTGATGATTTGGGAGCCCTAGGTGGTGAATTTGATACTCATTGACGCCAACCCACTACTAATCTAATTAGTAGGTAGGTTGGGACTTATGGGTTGATGTGATCAGGGCCATTTGACGTACTTCAAGTCTAGGAGTAGACATCACGTACTTAAGACTTGAGAGTAGACTTAATGAGTTTGGTTCCTCATAATTGTCAAGATGTAGTCGTTGGACAAGGATTGTGATCCCAATTCCCATGCCTAGCCAATAGTGGTTTTTGTCATTCATATTCGAAAACCAATTTCCAATTTCAATTGTCTTAGTTATAGTTATTCGTTTAGTTTAAGGTAGAATTAAGTAGAATATTGCTTGTTCATTGGAATTGCTTAATTTTGCTTACGTAGTTGAATTTGTTTATTGCAATTTAAGATTGCTTGCTTGTTAAGTTTTTCCATTTATTTTCATGTTCATAACTCACAACCCCGGATTTCTAACCAATGTCGAAGTACATGTTTGCCCATTCCTTGTGAGACGACCCGAGGTTTGAATACTTTGGTTATTTCTATTGGGGTTGAACTTGTGACAACCAAATCCCTATTCTAAATTTGACCTCCCGAGGATTGTTGTTGGTAAAGCTATACTCATAACGAGGTGTTATTAAAGAGGAATTTACCAATACACCCTTGGAGAGAGCATCAAATTTCTGGCGCCGTTGCCGGGGAATGGTTGCAACGTATGCCTTGATATTGGTTATGTGAATATATGAATATTGTAGATATTTTTCTCTTTCAATACTTAGTTATAGTTTAAATTTCTTTTGCATTTGTACTATGACTTTCAAGTTTGATGACTCGGTCTCAACCGAATTCTAGCTTAGCCAATTTTGATCCTGAGATTGAAAGAACTTTGTTGCACACTCGGCAAGCTAGAAGGCGATTGGACTACACGCCTAGTACTTCGGCCTCTCTTGAGGAAAACACCGAATTACTAGACGCCACCGAGGGTGACTTGGAGTCTGTTACTTCTTATTCTTCTGTTGACACTGCTAATACATCTTTGCATCCTACAGGTGAGCCACACATGGCGGAGCCACACCGGATCACTTTGCATGAGCAAGGAGCTCCGGATATCATACTTCAACCGTTACAAGCAAGGTATCCTAACCTTGATCCAAACTTTGAGTTGAAGAGTAGCTCGATAAATTTACTTCCTAAGTATCATAGGTTGCCGGGTCAAGACCCCATCCGACATTTGAAGGATTTTCATGTTGCTTGTTCTACGGCTCGAAGGCATGGAGCCGATGAGGTAGCCATCATGGTTTTTGCCTTTCCTTTTTCTCTTGAAGCACAAGCAAAAACATGGTTTTATTCGCTACCGGATGATATTGTGACTAATTGGGATTTCCTGAGAAGAGAGTTTCTTGACAAGTTCTTCCCACCGGAGAAGACCGAGTACATCCGGAAAGAGATTTCAGGCATAATGCAAAGAGACCAAGAGAGCATATATGAGTATTGGTCTAGGTTCAAGAGGCTATTGGAGTCATGCCCACATCACAGAATGACCACTCGCTTGCTCATTAGCTACTTTACCGGAGGTCTTTGTGCGGAAGATAGAAGATTGCTTATCGCCTCTAGTGGCGGGTCCCTTTCAAAAAACAAGACGGAAGGAGAAGCTTGGGATTTGATCAAGGATGTCGCCGAGTCTACGCAACACACAAGAGTGGGGAATAACCCCCTTAAGGGTGTGGTAGAACCGTCCCCCTCCGAAGCAAGTCTAACCAAGGCACTTAGGGATATGGCCACCATCCTTACACAAATTCAAAGAGATCAAAGAGAGTATTACTCCATCAAAGCCATCCAAGCCCCTCCTCCGGTTGCTCAACTTGAAGGCCCTCCTAGGATTTGTGGATTGTGCTCTAGCACTACACATTACACCGACCAATGCCATCAAATTCAAGAGGAACATGCCCTTGTGGTAGCCAATGTGAATTACAACAACCGTCCACCATATCCTTCTCAAGGCCAAAACAACTACCATCAAGGTAGCAATCAACATCAAGGGTGGACAGATAATTCACAAGGAAGCACTCAGAACCAAAGATGGAACAACCCTCCTTCTCATCACAATTACAACCCATCTTCATCCCAATACCACCACAATAACACCAACTACCAAGCCAACCAAAACCAAAACAACTACACCAAGTACCAAACACCACACCATAGACAACAAAACCAAACTCCTACATCTTCCAACAATCAAGTTGATGAGCTTAGAGCCGTTATGGAAAAACGAGATGAGATCAACAAGGCTCAATTTGAGGCCTTGAACACTCAATTGGCTAACCTCACCAACATACTCTCAAAGATAAACATGTCAAACCAACCACCAACTCCCAATAACAACACCACCCAACCCTCAAGTTCATCCAGCCTTCCATCCCAACCCCAACCAAACCCAAGAGGCGATCTCAATGCCATCACTCTACGGTCGGGGACTACATTGGAGGAAATACCCCCAAGAGTCATGGGAGAGATGCATGAGGAAGAGGTAGTTGTTGGAGCTCCACATGAAGAAGAGGTGGTAGACAAAAGGCATGAGGAAGAAGGAGTAAACCTCAAGGAACCCAAGAGGAAAGCCGTAGTCGATCAATCAATTCCTATTCCATTTCCTTCCATGGTGAAGAAAGCAAAGAAGACACCGGAATTTGATTTAGACATGCTCCAAGTGTTCAAAAAGGTCGAGATAACCATACCACTCCTTGACGCTATTCAACAAATCCCCAAGTATGCAAAATTTTTGAAAGACTTGTGTACACACAACGGTAGAATAGGGAAATTGGAGACACTATCCTTGGGTAGCTCGATTTCTTCCTTGATGGAGCCTATTCCAAGAAAATGTGGTGACCCTGGACCGTGCTTAGTGTCTTGTTGTATTGGTGGATACACTTTTCATGATTGTATGTGTGACTTGGGAGCTTGTGTTAGCATCATGCCGCTTTCCATCTATGTGCGGTTGAATTTAGCTCCATTGAAGAAGTCAGCGGCGAGGTTTGCCTTAGCCAATAAAAGTGTGATCACAGTAATGGGAATAGCTGAAGATGTACTTGTGGCAATTAAGGATTTGGTTTTTCCGGTTGACTTTTACATCCTTGAGATGCCTCCAACGGAAGGTAGAAGCTCATCCTCCGTCCTACTTGGTAGACCTTTCCTCAAAACCTCCAAATTCAAGCTAGATGCCTTCACCGGTATATATTCCTTTGGAGTTGGAGACAAGACTATCAAGTTCAATTTAGAGGAAGCCATGAAACATCCTCCCGAAGAACATTCTATGCTCCGATGCGACATAATTGATGAAGTGGTAGCGGAAGTACAAGAAGAAGATCATGACAAGTCGTGCTACCCCACCGTTGAGGAGATAGATGACCAAGAGGATGAACTTAATGAAGTTGCCAAGAATGAGTCCCATGAGCCTGATGAAAAGGAACCTCATCTTAAGGTAGCAAGTGAACTGAAACCCCTTCCCTCTCATCTGAAATATGCGTTCTTAGAAGACAACTGTGGGTTTCCGGTTATTATTGCTAGTGAACTCTCAAGTGAAGAAGAGGAAAAACTCCTAGACGTTCTAAGAAAGTACAAGAAAGCAATAGGATGGAGCCTTGCGGATATTGTGGGGATTGACCCGCATAAGTGCATGCATAGGATATTTCTCCAAGATGGAGCCAAGCCGGTTCGGCAACCGCAAAGGAGGCTCACCCCAACCATCCTTGACGTAGTGAAGAAAGAGGTCACCCGACTACTGGATGCGGATATCATATACCCTATTTCCGACAGTGAGTGGGTGAGCCCGGTTCAAGTTGTTCTCAAGAAGTCGGGCATCACAACGGTCAAGAAGGAAGACGGAGAAATGGTCACTAGAAGAGTGCAAAATGCGTGGCGAGTATGTATTGACAACAGAAGATTGAATGCCGCCACACGGAAGGACCATTACCCCTTACCCTTCATCGATCAGATGCTGGACCGCTTGGCAGGTAAATCTCACTACTGTTTTCTTGATGGATTTACTGGATATTTTTAGATACATATTGCTCCTGAAGATCAAGAGAAGACCACGTTTACATGTCCGTTTGGCACCTTTGCCTATAAAAGGATGCCATTTGGACTATGTAACGCACCTGCTACTTTTCAGAGGTGCATGATGAGTGTCTTCTCCGATCTAATGGAAAATTTTCTAGAAGTTTTTATGGACGATTTCAGCGTTTATGGTGTCTCATTTGATTGTTGTTTGGAGAGCTTGGCCAAGGTCCTAGCTGGATGTGTTGAAATCAACCTTGTTTTAAATTTTGAAAAATGTCATTTTATGGTACGACAAGGTATAGTGTTAGGACATGTAGTATCTCATGAAGGTATTTCTGTTGACCCGGCCAAGGTCGATGTTATTACTACTCTGCCTCACCCCTCATCCGTGAGGGAGGTCCGCTCATTTTTGGGACATGCAGGATTTTATAGGCGCTTCATCAAAGACTTCAGCAAGATTGCTTTGCCACTATCGCGCCTACTCCAAAAAGATGTGGATTTTGAGTTTGACAGTGAATGTGTAAAAGCTTTTGAAGAGTTGAGGAAAATTCTCACCATAGCACCGATTGTGCGAGGCCCCAACTGGACATTGCCGTTTGAGATAATGTGCGATGCGTCAAACTATGCTGTGGGTGCCGCGCTTGCACAGCGTGAGGGTAAACTTCCTTATGTCATTGCTTACTCTTCTAAGACGCTAGATGCCGCACAATCCAACTATACCACTACCGAAAAAGAACTCTTAGCCATTGTTCATGCCTTAGATAAATTCAGATCTTATTTGCTAGGTTCAAAGATAGTGGTATACACGGATCATGCAGCTTTGAAGTATTTATTGACAAAGAATGAGTCAAAGCCTAGACTCATACGTTGGATCTTACTTTTGCAAGAATTCGACATTGAGATTAGGGACCGGAGTGGATCTCAAAACCTGGTTGCGGATCACTTAAGCCGCATTGAGAATTTAAAAACTGATCCATTTTCGATCAATGACTCATTCCCATTGGAAAGTTTGCATGCTGTGTCGGCTAGTTTTCCTTGGTTTGCCCCAATGGCAAACTACATGGTTGCAAGAATCTTCCCTCCCAACTTTTCGAAAAATCAAAGGGACAAGTTGAGGAGTGATTCCAAATACTACATTTGGGATGACCCTCACTTGTGAAAGAGAGGTGTAGACCAAGTAATCCGAAGGTGTGTCCCGGAATCCGAATTTCAACCAATTCTGGAAGCTTGTCATTCGTCCGACTGTGGTGGCCACTTTGGCCAACAAAGGACCGCCAAAAAGGTGTTGGATTGCGGATTCTGGTGGCCAACCTTATTCAAGGATGCTAACCGGCTATGTGTGTCTTGTCATCAGTGTCAAAAGTCAGGAAACACATCCCAAAGGGATGAAATGCCTCAGCAACCTATGTTGTTCTTTGAGATATTTGATGTGTGGGGCATTGACTTTATGGGACCGTTTCCTAACTCTGGTGGGTATCTGTACATTCTGTTAGCGGTTGACTACGTGTCAAAGTGGGTGGAGGCCGTACCTACCCGCCTTGACGACGCCAACACCATTGTTTCTTTTATTAGGAATCACATTGTATGCCGTTATGGGTCGCCACGAGCAATCGTGATCGACCAAGGATCCCACTTTTGTAACAGGAAGGTAGAAGCATTGCTCAAGCGCTATGGAGTATCGCATAAGGTTGCTATTGCTTATCATCCGCAAACAAATGGGCAAGCGGAAGTTTCCAACCGGGAAATCAAGAGAATCTTGGAAAAAGTGGTCAATCCACAAAGAAAGGATTGGAGCCTCCGGCTAGGAGATGCACTATGGGCATACAGAACGGCTTACAAGACTCCGATAGGGATGATTCCCTTTCGGATCGTCTATGGTAAGGCATGCCACCTTCTGGTGGAGATTGAGCATCGAGCATACTGGGCGGTAAAGCAGTGCAACATGGATTTGACCAAAGCGGGTGAAGCTAGGAAGTTACAATTAGAAGAACTTGAGTGTTTGAAGAACGAATCATATGAAAATGCCCGAATTTACAAGGAGAATACTAAGGCATTCCATGACCATCACATTCAGAAGAAGGACTTTAAAGAAGGAGATGAAGTCTTCCTCTACAACTCAAGGCTCCGATTTATGCCTGACAAGCTCCGTTCTAGGTGGGAAGGACCTTTTAAGGTGAAAGAAATGAAGCCCTACGGAGTGGTGGAATTGTTTGATCCCAAAGGTGAAGTGACTTTCAAGGTGAATGGGCATAGAGTGAAGAAATATCATGGTTGCAAACCTCCAAGGGAGCTAGAGGTGTACATATTGGAGGATGCACCAAGTAGAGATGAAGCTTGAGAAGAGGACCGTCCAACTTAAGGACGTAAAAGAAAAGTGCTTGGTGGGAGGCACCCCACCGTGGTAAGATCTTCCTTGTTTATACCATCTTGTAGTATCTTTAATTCCTTTAGTTTTATGATCTTTTGATGATTGATTAAGTGCTTAGAGATGCTAGCTTTGTTGATTCTGTTAGATAGATAGAATGTTCATTTAGATAGGTTGTGAAAGAGGTAAAGAAAACACAATTTTTTTCTTCTTTCAAAAAAAAAAAAGAGCACTGACGCGCAAGCGCACAGTGCGCGCGCACGCCGGTTGCGAATTCCCATTTTCAGGCCAAAAACCCGAGAGTTGGGCCAAATTTGTGCCCAACTCGCGCCAGGCACCCACGCGTTCGCGTACATGCTGCCTGCGTGCAACATTGCCAGTTGACCATCGACGCGCAAGCGCACAGTGCGCGCGCGTGCCGATGGGGCTTTGTGGAGTCTCTAGTACATTTTCCAGAGAGTTGTGCCACAATTGGGCCAACTTTGTGCCGAAGCTGACGCGTCCGTGCGTAGTGCGCGCCCGCGCCAGCTCTCGAATACTAGAAGCACGCGCCCGCGCATGGTGCGCGAGCGCGCATGGCTCCCTGGGTCACCCTGGTACAAAAACCAGAGACTTGAGCCAGGTTTATGCCACTTTTGTGCCTGGGGCACAACTCCTCGCGCACGCGCGTGCCATTGCCGGGCATGCGCCCTCAGTTAGCACCTTCACGACGCGTCAGCGCATCTTGCGCGCGCGCGCCATCTGCGCGAATCAGTTTAATACTTCGCGCCGTTTCACTCCTTTCTCACTCACATTCTCTTCTTTTTCTTTCTTAGTTCACTCTTCCCCTCTCTTCATCATTTCTCTTCTCTTCTTCTTCTTCCACAACCCACCACCATTGTCTCCGGCCACTCACCGGTGACAACCACCTTTTCCGGTGGCGCTACACTTCTCTTATTTCCTCTCTCATCTTCACAAAAGAAGATTCAACCTTGCTTTTTCATACTCTTCAAGGTTCAACTTCTTCCTTTCCTTTACTTCCACTTTCCTTTATGCTATTTTTTTTAATCAATTACTTCTTGCTATCTTACTTAGTTTCTCTTTTGATTGTTAATGATATTTCTTGTTTTTGTTTGCTTATTTTCCCTCTCTTTTCTCTGTTTATCCATGGATGTTGAACTTGAACTTAATTTGCATTACTAGATCTTTTGTCACTCTTTTACCATTGTGTGATGTTTATGTGGTGATTGATGTTCTATTTTGGGCTTTAGATTGGTTTAGTATTTCATAATTGCTCATTGCTTGATTATTGCACGCCAAGTGTTCGAGGAAATGCACAACTACCATTTTGGCTCATTTTAGTCTTACACTTTCAAATTGGTGCTCCCTCCTCATTCACTTGCTTCCTCTTAAATGCATTGAGTCTAATTTATGTGCTTAAGGTTCATACTTGCCAATCCCGTATTAATTGAACATGACTTGCTTTTTACTAAGGATGCTTGAGACTACTCTTCTCATGCCTTTGCATGCCTTACTTTCTCTTGCATCACATGCCAAGTGATATAACCCTTGCTTTCATATTCATCATGGGCATGACAAATCACTTGCATGTTTTCATCAATTTGTTTCTTGGGTTTGATGTTTTCCTTCCTCCCCTTTCTTTTTAGGATGGCCACCAAAAAAATCAAGGAGGTAGCTTCGAGGAAACCGGCCATAAAAAGGGTACCCCAAGGATCAAATTCTAAGGCGCGTTCTTCAATAGGAGCCAAAACCTTATCAAAGAACGGAAAGACACCCGCTCCTATTGATGAGGATAACAAGGGCAAACCGGCACGAGACTCTTCAAGGTTCCCCAACCGCTTTTGTGAACTCAAGTTCCCTTCCACAGCCGTAAGAAACTATCATCTTGAGCATTTGCTCGCTCCGTCGGACAAGATTGCTCCTTATATTCTACCCCGTATCGAAAAGCGAGGATGGGAGTTTCTTTTGAGGAAACCAAGGGAAATCAACCTCTCTTGGGTGGAAGAATTTTACACCAACTACCACCTTCCCTCTCTTCAATCGGTGTACATGCGCCGTAAGCAAGTCTCAGTTTCAGAAGAGGCTATTTAGCAAGTACTTAATGTTTTACCAGTGCCAAGTGCCATGGATGGCTACCAAAAAATCCTACGTCAGCGTGAAGAGTATGGATTCGATTGGGACTCGATACTCCGAGTCGTTGCTGAGCCAGAAACTTTTTGGATCCAAGGTCGACAGCGAATGAGGCCCAAGAGTATCAACGCTCACTTCCTCACTGTGGAAGCTAGAGCCTGGGCCCAGATCCTTTCTCACTATGTGCTACCTAGCACTCACAGGTCGTCCATCACGGCGGACCTTGCCTTGCTTGTTTGGTGTATTCTCACGGAAAAGCCGGTGAACATCCCACCTCTTGTCAAGCAAGCAATGAGTCAAGTTCACGACCGGGGTAACCTGCCATTTCCAGCTTTGGTATTTGACTTAGTTGCTGCTGCGGGTGTTTCTTGGGAAGCCAAGGATAAGAAGATCATGGTTCCGGCTAAGGGCGATGTGGTCGGGGAAAATACCTATAACTTCCCATGAACAAACCAAGCCTTGACATGGCCCCGCCACTTCTTCTTCCTTCGAGCTCATCACCACCACCACTGAGATCCACAGATCAAAGGATAGAAGATCTTCACCAGAAGCTGGATAGGTATAAGCGGCGCAACCACCGCCGATACACCCACCTCAAGAAGCTTCTGAGTCGTGTTGCCCCGAGCATGGAGGAACCTGAGATATTCACATCCACCTCAAACCCAAGCGATGAAAGTTCTGATAGAGGGGATAGTGAAGACTCCGGTCCCGACCGTCCCTTGAGTATCATCCGTAGCACGGAGGACCATGCTAATTTCTAAGTGTGGGGAGGTCGTTCGACCGATCTCCATGGGTAACACTCTCTTCTCTTCAATAACCATGGATTTATCTTTTGCATATATGTTAGCATCTTGCATGCGTAGTTAGTTTTTCTTGTAAATACCCTTGCATGATAGTTAGTTTTATAGAATTACTTGGTGAAAGCAATAACTTTCTCTCCAAGAAACTGTGTTCTGGGTGACCTACCAAATTTTTGAAAATTTTGCAGTGAACATGCTTTAAGAATGTGCTTTGGAACATAGTGATTGAGCTAAGAACACAAGCATGAAAGTTTTGAGCCTATTGCATGGTTACATCTTTTAACCATTATTTCCATTCTTGTGTGCATATCTCTCTCTCCATGAATGTGATCCTTGATTTGTCTAATTCTATATGTCCATTGCTTTATGTATGAATGCATTTGCGTGATTGAGGCCATCATTTCAATAGTCACTTTTCCCAAATAGCCTTAACCCTTATATCTACCATTGATAACCAATTTTGAGCCTTTGATAAACCCTCTTGTTCTTAAATAGAGCATGTCAACAACCCTAAGTGAAAAACCATGAATGTCCCTGAATTTGAATCCTTGATTAGCTTAGGTAAGTTAGGATGTGTATCATTCACATAGGAGGGATATACTTTGGAAATTCGGGTAGATATATAGGCATGTAATTGTAGTATAATTGAAAACTCTAGGATTTTGGGAACATACTCATGTGCTAAATGGTTGCACCGTATGCATTGACACTTTAGTTCACTAAGAAACCCCAAGGAAAAGGGGATGATGATAATGTCATATATACAAAAATATATATATATATATATATATATATATATATATATATATATATATATATATATATATATATATATATATAATATGCCCCAAGATAAAGTAATAAAAACAATGCATATAGTAGGTGGACTGAAAAGAAGGCATGAGTATGCAAAAGGGTAGAAATTCAAGGGTAGCTAGGAATATATTGTAGTTGTATAGGTTGTTTTAGGTGTCTAGTGGGATCCGAGGTTGATCAAGGACTCAAATTTTAAGCCCACTTAGCCATATACATCCTTACCTTCACCCTAGCCCCATTACAACCCATGAATAAGACCTCATGATACTTGTACGCATGCATTAAGTAATTGTCGATTGATTAGATGAAAGACAAATCTTGGAAAGCATGATTAGGAGGAGATTGAGTGACGAACCCTAGACACTTGAGCGAATAGAGCGGATACACTTCCGATGAGGGTTCGATGCTCAATGCTTGTTCCCAACTTTCACAAGCGTTCGTTTAGCAAGTCATATGCACTCTTTAGTGATGTTCAGTTTGGTAGGATTCGTGAACTGCACACTATCTTCACCCTATAGCTCACATGTATTCTTGAAGGATGGATTTACTTTTGACCAAGTAGGTAGATGACTTTACATTAGTTACATGCATCCGTTTAGATACTTAGCATTTCATAAACCCTTTTCCCATCATAATCTTTGGTCTTTTTATTTTAAGCATGAGGGCATGCTTGGTTTAGGTGTAGGGAGATTTGATAAACCCCGATTTCGTGGTTTATCTTGTGCTTATTTTGGGGGATTTTATTAATATTTCTCACACTTATTCACAAGAAATGCATGGTTTTGTGTTCACTTCCCAATATTGCTCTATGATAAAAAACATGCTTATTTTACCTTAAAATTGCCATATTTTAATCCTCTTCTATTGTCATTCGATGCCGTGATATCTGTGTTGAGTAATTTCAGGAATTATAGGTTAGGAATGACTCAGAAGAGAGGGAGAAAGCATGTACAAAAAGGGAGGAACATGAAGAATTGAAGTCTTGGGAGCAGCAGCATCGGCGCACCCGCGCACCCCACACGCTCGCGTGGATGGAACTGACTAGAAGCGGCGCGTAAGGATGGACGCATCCGCGCAGATTGGAAGATTTCTATCGACGCACACGCGCAACTAGCGCGCACGCATGGCGCGCACGCGTGGGAAGCTGCACGTGACCTCATTAAGAGAAATCGTGCCTGGCGATTTCTGAGGCCAAGGAGGCCCAATTTCAAGCTGTTTCTGCATGGAAAAGACCCAAGGATGCTAAGGGGGAGAGGAGGGAGAACTCATTAGGACACTAGGACATAATTTTAGGAGTTTTTTTGGTTCTTGGGTGATTCTAGAGAGAGAAACCCATGTTCTTCTCTAGATCTAGTTTCCATTTTGATTTTTCCTTGTTGATTTGTGAATTGGATATTGTTAATTACAGGTTTAATTGTTCAATTTAAATTCTTTGCTACAATCTTGCTTATATCTAGTGATAGTTTTATGATTCTTTCCAATTGTCATTTTACCCATTTCATGAATGTTGTGGATCTTGTTTTGTTGATGTTACATTGATGATTTCTATGTTTATTCTCGTTGATTGTTTGATTGTACATTGATAATTATTAGTGGGTTTTTGTAGAATTCAATTTAATTGCTATTTTGAACATGTCTTTTGTTAGTGCTTACCAAGTGTTCGATGAATTGTTCACTTTGATTATGGAGTAGTTCCTTCTCACTCTTGGCCTAGGTCAAGGGAATTGGGTAAACTTGAGTCATTGGGTCTAATGGATTTGATGATTTGGGAGCCCTAGGTGGTCAATTTGATACTCATTGACGCCAACCAACTACTAATCTAATTAGTAGGTAGGTTGGGACTTATGGGTTGATGTGATCAGGGCCATTTGACATACTTCAAGTCTAGGAGTAGACATCACGTACTTAAGACTTGAGAGTAGACTTAATGAGATTGGTTCCTCATAATTGTCAAGATGTAGTCGTTGGACAAGGATTGTGATCCCAATTCCCATGCCTAGCCAAGAGTGGTTTTTGTCATTCATATTCGAAAACCAATTTCCAATTTCAATTGTCTTAGTTATAGTTATTCGTTTAGTTTAAGGTAGAATTAAGTTGAATATTGCTTGTTCCTTAGAATTGCTTAATTTTGCTTACGTAGTTGAATTTGTTTATTGCAATTTAAGTTTGCTTGCTTGTTAAGATTATCCATTTATTTTCATGTTCATAACTCACAACCCCGGATTTCTAACCAATGTCGAAGTACATGTTTGCCCATTCCTTGTGAGACGACCCGAGGTTTGAATACTTCGGTTATTTTCTATTGGGGTTGAACTTGTGACAACCAAATCCCTCTTCTAAATTTGACCTCCCGAGGATTGTTGTTGGTAAAGCTATACTCACAACGAGGTGTTATTAAAGAGAAATTTACCAATACACCCTTGGAGAGAGCATCACATCCCTGCACCAATTAGGTGTGCAAAACGCCCTTAGAATGCATGTCTGGCGTTAAACGCCAGCTTGCTTCCTGTTTTTGGTGTTAAACGCCCAAATGTAGCATGTTTCTGGTGTTTAACGCCAGGTTGATGCTTGTTTCTGGCGTTAAACGCCAGCTTGGTGCTTGTTTCTGGCGTTAAACGCCAGACAGATGCTTGTTTCTAGTGTTTAAACGCCAGAATGCTCTTCCTCTAGGGTGTGCTATTTTCAATGCTGTTTTTCATTCTGTTTTTGATTTTTTAGTAGTTTTTGTGACTCCACATGATCATCAACCTAAAAAAATAAAATAGCAATAGAAAATAAATAGATATAATTAAATAACATTGGGTTGCCTCCCAACAAGCGCTTCTTTAATGTCAATAGCTTGACAGTGCGCTCTCATGGAGCCTCACAGATATTCAGAGCAATGTTGGGACCTTCCAACACCAAATTTAGAGTTTTAATGTGGGGGTTCAACACCAAACTTAGAGTTTGGTTGTGGCCTCCCAACACCAAACTTAGAGTTTGACTGTGGGGGCTTTGGTTGACTCTGCAGTGAGAGAAGCTTTTCATGCTTCCCCTCCATGGTTACAGAAGGAGAACCTTGAGTCTTAAATACAAGGTAGTCCTCATTCAGTTGAAGAACCAACTCTCCTCTGTCTACGTCAATCACATCTTTTGCAGTGGCTAGGAAGGGACTTCCAAGGATGATGGATTCATCCTCATCCTTCCCAGTGTCTAGAATTATGAAATTAGCAGGGATGTAAAGGCCTTTAACCTTTACTAGCACGTCCTCTACTAGTCCATAAGCCTGTTTTCTTGAGTTGTCTGCAATCTCTAGTGAGATTCTGGCAGCTTGCACCTCAAAGATCCCAAGTTTCTCCATTATAGAGAGTGGCATAAGGTTAATGCCTGACCCCAGGTCACACAGAGCCTTCTCAAAGGTCATGGTGCCTATGTTACAGGAAATTAGGAGTTTACCAGGATCCTATTTCTTTTGAGGTAATTTTTGCCTATCCAATGCATTTAGTTCATTGGTGAGCAAGGGAGGTTCATCTTCCTAAGTCTCATTACCAAATAATTTGGCATTCAGCTTCATGATTGCACCAAGGTACTTAGCAACTTACTCTTCAGTAATATCTTCATACTCTTTAGAGGAAGAATATTCATCAAAGCTCATGAAGGGTAGAAGCAGGTTCAATGGAATCTCTATGGTCTCTAGATGAGCCTCAGATTCCTTCAGGTCCTCATTGAGGAACCCTCTAGTATTCAGAGGACGTCCCATGAGATCTTCCTCATTGGGATTCACGTCCTCCTCCTCCTCTCTGGGTTCGGCCACACCAAGTAAGGTTATGACCTTGCACTCTCTTTTTGGATTCTCTTCTGTATTGCTTGGGAGAGTACTAGGAGGAGTTTCAGTGATTCTTTTACTCAGCTGGCCCACTTGTGCCTCCAAATTTCTGATGGAGGACCTTGTTTCATTCATGAAACTTAGAGTGGCCTTAGATAGATCAGAGACTATATTTGCTAAGCTAGATGGATTCTGCTCAGAATTCTCTGTCTGTTGCTGAGTGGATAATGGAAAAGGCTTGCTATTGCTAAACCTGTTTCTTCCACCATTATTAAAGCCTTGTTGAGGCTTTTGTTGATCCTTCCATGGGAAATTTGGATTATTTCTTCATGAGGGATTATAGGTGTTTCCATAGGGTTCCCCCATGTAATTCACCTATGCTATTGCAGGGTTCTCAGGATCGTAAGCTTCTTCTTCAGAAGATGCCTCTTGAGTACTGTTTGATGCAGCTTATAATCCATTCAGACTCTGAGAAATCATATTGACTTGCTGAGTCAATATTTTATTCTGAGCCAATATGGCATTCAAAGTATCAATTTCATGAACTCCCTTCCTCTGAGGCGTCCCATTACTCACATGATTCCTTTCAGGAGTGTACATGAACTGGTTATTTGCAACCATGTCAATGAGTTCCTGAGCTTCTGCATGCATTTTCTTTAGGTGAATAGATCCACCTGCAGAATGGTCCAATAACATCTTTGATAATTCAGACAGACCATCATAGAATATATCCAGGATGGTCCATTCTGAAAGCATGTCAGAAGGACACTTTTTAGTCAGTTGCTTGTATCTCTCCCAAGCTTCATAGAGGGATTAACCTTCTTTCTGTTTGAAGGTTTGAACATCCACTCTGAGCTTGATAAGGTTTTGAGGAGGAAATAACTAGGCTAAGAAAGCCGTGACTAGCTTATCCCAAGAGTTCAGGCTATCTTTAGGTTGAGAGTCCAACCATATTCTAGCTCTATCTCTTACAGCAAATGAGAAAAGCATAAGCCTGTAGACCTCGGGATCAACCCCATCGGTCTTAACAGTCTCACAGATTTGCAAGAATTCAGTTAAGAACTGAAAAGGATCTTCTGGTGGAAGTCTATGAAACTTGCAATTCTGTTGCATCAGAGAAACTAATTGAAGCTTTAGCTCAAAATTGTTTGCTCCAATGGCAGGGATTGAGATGCTTCTTTCATGTAAGTTGGAATTTGGTGCAGTGAAATCACCAAGCATCTTCCTTGCATTGTTATTATTTTCGGCCATGTCTCCTTCTTTTTTGAAAATTTCTGTCAGATTTTCTCCAGAGAGATGTGCTTTAGCTTCCCTTAGCTTCCTCTTCAGAGTCCTTTCAGGTTCGGGATCAGCTTCAACAAGAATGTTCTTATCCTTGTTCCTGCCCATATGAAAAATAAGAGAATACGAAAGAAAATATGGAATCCTCTATGTCACAGTATAGAGATTCCTTACATGAGTATAAGAATAGAAGAATGGGAGACGGAAAAGATAAGAATTCGAACACAGAAGAGAAGAGTGGGCTCAAATTTTTTAGTGAAAGAGAAGTGTTAGTAGATAAATAAATAATTAGAAGGAGATGAGAGAGGGAAGAATTCGAAAATTAAACAAAATAAAATAAAAATATTTTTGTTTTTAATTTAAAATTAATGTTAAAATTTGAAAATAAACTAAAAATGAAATTAAATTAAATTAAAATTTAAAACAATTAGTTAATTAAAAAGGAATTTTGAAAAAGAAGTTAGTGATTTTCGAAAATTAGAGAGGGAAATTTAGTTAGGTGATTTTGAAAAAGATAAGAATCAAACAAAAAGATAGGATTAATTTGAAAAAGAATTGAAAATCAATTTTGAAAAGATAAGAGGTTAGAAAATATTTTGAAATTGATTTTGAAAAAGATGTGATTGACATTGAAAAAGATATGATTGAAAATCATTTTCAAAAAGATTTGAATTGGAAATTAAAAAGATTTGATTTTGAAAATTGAAGTTGATTAATTGACTAACAAGAAACAAAAAGATATGATTTTAAAATTTAAGGATTGAACCTTTCTTACTAGGCAAGTAACAAACTAAAAATTTTTGAATCAATCACATTAATTGTTAGCATTAATTCCAAAAATATGAAATAGAAATAAGAAAAAGATTTTGAAAATTTCGAAATTATGAAAGAAAAAATTAAAAAGATTTGATTTTTGAAAAAGATTTGAAAAAGATAGAATTTTTAAATTGAAAATTTGATTTGACTCGTAAGAAACAACTAAATTTTGAAAAATTTTTGAAAAACTCAACTCAAATATTCGAATTTTAAGAGAAGAATAAGGGAAAGATATTTTTTTATTTTTAAATTTTTAATGATGAAAGAGAAAAACACAAAATTGACGCAAAACATAGAAATTATGAATCAAAACAACTAATGCATGCAAGAACACTTTGAATGTCAAGATGAACACCAAGAACACTTTTAAGATCAAGATGAACATCAAGAATTATTTTTGAAAATTTTTAAGACAAGAAAAACATACAAGACACCAAACTTATAAATTTTCAATCCTTAAACACTAATAAATTTAAAATGCATATGAAAAATACAAAACAAGAAAAATTAAAGATCAAACATAGAAAATCATCAAGAACAACTTGAAGATCATGAAGAACAAGAAAGAAACTCAATGCATGTGTTCTTCGAAAATTTAAGAAAAGTTAAAAGCATGCAATTGACACCAAACTTACAATTAGACACTAGACTCAAACAAGAAACATCAAATTATTTTTGATTTTATGATTTTATAAATTTTTTGGATTTTTCGAAAAATTTTTTGAAAATGAAAATAAGGATTTCAAAATTTTTAATAGGAATTCCAGGAATCTTGCAATGTTAGTCTAAAACTCCAGTCCATGAATTAGACATGGCTTACTACCTAGCCAAGCTTTCAGTGAAAGCTCTGGTCCAAAACACTAGACATGGCCAATGGCCAGCCAAGCTTCAGCATACATAGTTCAAGCATGTGAAGAAGAAGCCTCAGTCCAAAAGAATTTAGACATTACTTTACAGCCAGCCAGGATTCAACATTTCCCATGAAATTCTAGAATTCCTTCTTAAAAATTCTGAAGCCATAGAATAATTTATTTTTTTAAAATTTGTTTTTAAATTTTTGAAATTAAAAATGGTAAAAATAAAAAGCTTAAAATTAAAATAAAATTACCTAATCTAAGCAACAAGATGAACCGTCAGTTGTCCAAACTCGAACAATCCCCGGCAACGGTGCCAAAAACTTGGTGCACGAAATCATGATCATTCATTCCTTAGTAACGGCGCTAAAAACTTAATACGCACGTTCATAATCTTAGGTCTTTGTCACAACTTCGCACAACTAACCAGCAAGTGCACTGGGTCGTCCAAGTAATAAACCTTACGTGAGTAAAGGTCGATCCCACGGAGATTGTCGGCTTGAAGCAAGCTATGGTTACCTTGTAAATCTCAGTCAGGCAGATTCAATTGGTTATGGAGATTTGATAATTAAAATATAATTAAAATATAAAAAAGGATAGAAATACTTATGTAATTCATTGGTGTGTGTTTCAGATAAGCGTATGGAGATGCTTTTGTTCCTTCTGAACCTCTACTTTCCTACTGCTTTCATCCAATCCTTCTTACTCCTTTCCATGGCAAGCTATATGTTGGGCATCACCGTTGTCAATGGCTACATCTCGTCTTCTCAGTGAAAATGGTCCAAAATGCGCTATCACCACACGGCTAATCATCTGTTGGTTCTCGATCCTGCTGGAATAGGATTCAGTAATCCTTTTGCGTCTGTCACTACGCCTAGCACTCGCGAGTTTGAAGCTCGTCACAGCCACCCCTTCCCAGATCTTACTCGGAATACTATAGACAAGGTTTAGACTTTTCAGATCTCAAGAATGGCCGCCAATAATTCTAGCCTATACCACAAAGATTCTGATCGTAAATCAGGAGGCTTTGATATGCATTCAAGCTTGCTTTCATGTAGAATGGAAGTATTTGTCAGGCATGCGTTCATAAGTGAGAATGGTGATGAGCGTCACATAATCATCACATTCATCATGTTCTTGGGTGCGAATGAATATCTTAGAATAAGAAAAAGCTTGAATTGAATAGAAAAACAATAGTAATTTGCATTAATTCATGAGGAACAGAAGAGCTCTACACCTTAATCTATGTGGTGTAGAAACTCTACCGTTGAAAATACATAAGTGAAAATAGGGTAGATGGTGCACGAAATTGTGATGTCCAGGCTCAAACAATCCCTGGTAATGGCTCCAAAGCTTGGTGCTCTGATCTTAATTCATAATTTGTCACAACTTCGATACAACTAACCAGCAAGTGCACTGGGTCGTCCAAGTAATACCTTACGTGAGTAAGGGTCGAATCCCACGGAGATTGTTGGTATGAAGCAAGCTATGGTCACCTTGTAAATCTCAGTCAGGCAGATATAAAGTGATAATGGTGTTTTCGAATATTATATAATAAAATAGGGATAGAAATACTTATGTAAATCATTGGTAGGAATTTCAGATAAGCGAATGGAGATGCTTTTCGTTCCTCTGAACCTCTGCTTTCCTGCTATCTTCATCCAATCAGTCTTACTCCTTTCCATGGCTGGCTTTATGTGATACATCACCACTGTCAATGGCTACTTTCGGTCATCTCACGGGAAAATGATCCAACGCCCTGTCACGGCACAGCTAATCGTCTGGAGGCATCACCCTTGTCAATGGCTTCATCTTATCCTCTCAGTGAATAATATGCTCACGCACCCTGTCACGGCACGGCTATTCATCTGTCGGTTCTCAATCATGCTGGAATAGGATTTACTATCCTTTTGCGTCTGTCACTAACGCCCTGCAATCGCGAGTTAGGAGCTCGTCACAGTCATTCAATCATTGAATCCTACTCGGAATACCACAGATAAGGTTTAGACCTTCCGGATTCTCTTGAATGCCGCCATCATTCTAGCTTACACCACGAAGATTCTGGTTGGGAGATCTAAGAGATATTCATTCTAGCTTAATTCATGTAGAACAGAAGTGTTTGTTAGGCACGCGTTCATAAGGGAGAAGGATGATGAGCGTCACACATAATCATCACCTTCATCACGTTCTTGGGTGCGAATGGATATCTTAGAAGTGAAATAAGAAGAATTGAATAGAAAACAGTAGTACTTTGCATTAATCTTTGAGGGACAGCAGAGCTCCACACCTTAATCTATGGAGTGTAGAAACTCTACCGTATGAAAATACATAAGTGAAGGTCCAAGCATGGCCGAGATGGCCAGCCCCCAAAACGTGATCACAGGATCAAAATACAATCCAGGATGGTCAAAAAGACTAGTAAAGGGTCCTATTTATAATAAACTAGCTACTAGGGTTTACATGAGTAAGTAATTAATGCATAAATCCACTTCCTGGGCCCACTTGGTGTATGTTTGGGCTGAGCTGAAGTGTAGCACGTGCAGAGACCATTTGTGGAGTTGAACGCCAGTTTCTGTGCTAGTTTGGGCGTTCAACTCTGGTTTTGGATCCTTTTCTGGCGCTGGACGCCAGATTTGGGCAGAAGGCTGGCGTTGAACGCCAGTTTACGTCGTCAATTCTTGGCCAAAGTATGGACTATTATATATTGCTGGAAAGCCCTGGATGTCTACTTTTCAACGCAATTGGAAGCGCGCCATGTCGAGTTTTGTAGCTCCAGAAAATCCACTTTGAGTGCAGGGAGGTCAGAATCCAACAGCATCAGTAGTCCTTTTTCAACCTCTGAATCTGATTTTTGCTCAAGTCCCTCAATTTCAGCCAGAAAATACCTGAAATCACAGAAAAACACACAAACTCATAGTAAAGTCCAGAAATGTGAATTTAACATAAAAACTAATGAAAACATCCCTAAAAGTAACTAGATCCTACTAAAAACATACTAAAAACAATGTCAAAAAGCGTATAAATTATCCGCTCATCACAACACCAAACTTAAATTGTTGCTTGTCCCCAAGCAACTGAAAATCAAATAGGATAAAAAGAAGAGAATATACTATAAATTCCAAACTATCAATGAAACATAGCTTCAATCATATGAGCGGGACTTATAGCTTTTTGCCTCTTGAATAGTTTTGGCATCTCACTTTATCCATTGAGGTTCAGAATGATTGGCATCTATAGGAACTTCAGATTTCGAATAGTGTTATTGACTCTCCTAGTTCAGTATGATGATTCTTGAACACAGCTTCTTTATGAGTCTTGGCCGTGGCCCTAAGCACTTTGTTTTCCAGTATTACCACCGGATACATAAATGCCACAGACACATAATTGGGTGAACCTTTTCAGATTGTGACTCAGCTTTGCTAAAGTCCCCAATTAGAGGTGTCCAGGGTTCTTAAGCACACTCTTTTTTTGCTTTGGACCTTGACTTTAACCGCTCAGTCTCAAGTTTTCACTTGACACCTACACGCCACAAGCACATGGTTAGGGACAGCTTGGTTTAGCCGCTTAGACCAGGATTTTATTCCTTTAGGCCCTCCTATCCACTGATGCTCAAAGCCTTGGGATCCTTTTTATTTGCCCTTGCCTTTTGGATTTAAGGGTTATTGGCTTTTTTTGCTTGCTTTTTCTTTTTCTTTCTATTTTTTTTTTCGCCTATTTTTTTCTTCTTTTTTTTTTTTTCTGCAAGCTTTGTTCTTTGCTGCTTTTTCTTGCTTCAAGAATCATTTTTATGATTTTTCAGATTATCGAATAACATGTCTCCTAGTCATCATTCTTTCAAGAGCCAATATATTTAACATTCTTAAACAACAACTTCAAAAGACATATGCACTGTTCAAACATACATTCAGAAAATAAGAAGCACTGTCACCACATCAATATAATTAAACTAAGTTCAAGGATAAATTCAAAACTCATGTACTTCTTGTTCTTTTAAATTAAAACAGTTTTTATTTAAGAGAGGTGATGGATTCATAGGACATTCATATCTTTAAGACATAGTTACTAACTACTAATGATCATGTAATGAAGACACAAACATATATAAGCACATAACATATAAAAATGAAAAATAGAGAAAGTAAGAACAAGGAATGAGTCCACCTTAGTGATGGTGGCGTTTCCTTCTTGAGGAACCAATGATGTCCTTGAGCTCTTCTATGTCTCTTCCTTGTCATTGTTGCTCCTCCCTCATTGCTTTTTGATCTTCTCTTATTTCATGAAGCATGATGGAGTGCTCTTGATGTTCCACCCTTAGTTGTCCCATATTGGAACTCAATTCTCCTAGGGAGGTGTTGATTTGCTCCCAATAGTTTTGTGGAGGAAAGTGCATTTGAGGCATTTCCGGAATCTCATGGTGATGAGCTTCTTGCGCCTCTTGAGCTCCATGACTGGGCTCTCTTGCTTGCTCCATCTTTTTCTTAGTGATGGGCTTGTCCTCTTTGATGAGGATATCTCCCTCTATGTCAATCCCAGCTGAATTGCATAGGTGGCAAATGAGGTGAGGAAAGGCTAACCTTGCCATAGTGGAGGACTTGTCAGCCACCTTGTAGAGTTCTTGAGGTATAATCTCATGAACTTCCACCTCTTCTCCAATCATGATGCTATGGATCATGATGGCCCGGTCTATAGTAACTTCAGACCGGTTGCTAGTGGGAATGATTGAGCATTGAATGAACTCCAACCATCCTCTAGCTATAGGCTTGAGGTCCAATCTTCTTAGTTGAACCGGCTTGCCTTTGGAGTCAATCTTCCATTGAGCTCCTTCTACACATATGTCCATAAGGACTTGGTCCAACCTTTGATCAAAGTTGACTCTCCTTGTGTAGGGGCGTGCGTTCTCTTCCATGTATGGCAAGTTGAACGCCAACCTTACATTTTCCGGACTAAAATCCAAGTATTTCCCCCGAACCATTGTAACATAGTTCTTTGGATCCGGGTTCTTACTTTGATCATGGTTCTTGGTGATCCATGCATTGGCATAGAACTCTTGAACCATTAGGATGCCGACTCGTTGGATGGGATTTGTTAGAACTTCCCAACCTCTTCTTTGAATTTCATGTCGGATCTCCGGATACTCATTTCTTTTGAGTTTAAAAGGGACCTCAGGGATCACCTTCTTCTTGGCCACGACATCATAGAAGTGGTCTTGATGGGCTTTGGAGATGAACCTTTCCATCTTCCATGACTCGGATGTGGAAGCTTTTATCTTCCCTTTCCCTCTTCTAGAGGATTCTCCGGTCTTAGATGCCATCAATGGTAATGGAAAAACAAAAAAGCTATGCTTTTACCACACCAAACTTAGAATATTGCTCGCCCTCGAGCAATAAACAAAAGAATAGTAGTAGAAGAAGAAGAAACATGGAGAGGGAGAGGGAGATGTGGTTTCGGCTAAGGAGAGTGTAGAGGGGTGTGTTGTGTGAATTTGGTGAAGAAAGGAGGTATTTATATAGGGAATGGAGGGGGGGTTAAGGTTCGGCCATATGGGTGGGTTTGGGTGTAAAATTGGTTTTGAATTTTGAAGGTAGGTGGAGTTTATGAGGTAGGTTTATTGGGAAGAGTGGGTGGATGTGAGTGGTGAAGAGGTGATGGGGAAGAGAGATGGAGGTGATTGGTAAGGGGTTTTTTTTTTTTTGGGTAAAAGTGTTTATGGGGTTGTGTGAAAGAGAGTGGTGAGAAGAAGTGAGTGGAGGTAGGTGGGGATCCTGTGGGGTCCACAGATCCTGAGTGGATCTTGTGGGGTCCACAGATCCTGAGGTTTTCAAGGATTTACATCCCTGCATCCCTTAGGCATGTAAAAATGCCTTTGTATCCAACTCTGGGCGTTCAGCGCCAGGTTGGTGGCCATTTTGGGCGTTCAACGCCCATTTGTGTGCCATTTCTGGCGTTGAACGCCAGAACCATGCCTGTTCTGGCGTTCAGCGCCCAGAAGCTGCCCATTTTGGGCGTTCAGCGCCAGAACCATGCTCTGTTCTGGCGCTGAACGCCAGACAGATGCTCCTCCAGGGTGTGATTTTTCTTCTGCTGTTTTTGATTCCGTTTTCAATTTTTCTATTTATTTTGTGACTCCACATGATCATTAACCTAAGAAAACATAAAAATAAGAATTAGATAAACATTGGGTTGCCTCCCAACAAGCGCTTCTTTAATGTCAATAGCTTGACAGTGGGCTCTCATGGAGCCTCACAGATGTGCAGAGCTTTGTTGAAACTCTCCAACACCAAACTTAGAGTTTGGATATGGGAGTTCAACACCAAACTTAGAGTTTGGTTGTGGCCTCCCAACACCAAACTTAGAGTTTGACTGTGGGGGCTCTGGTTGACTCTGCTTGGAGAGAAGCTTTTCCTGCTTCCTCTCCATGGTTGTAGAGGGAGATCCTTGAGTTTTGAATATAAGGGAGTTCTCATTCCATTGAAGGACTATTTCACCTCTTTCAACATCAATCACAGCTCTTGCTGTGGCTAGGAAAGGTCTTCCTAGGATGATGGATTCATCCTCTTCCTTTCCAGTATCCAGGACTATGAAATCAGTAGGTATGTAAAGGCCTTCAACCTTTACTAATACATCTTCTACTTGTCCATAAGCCTGTCTTCTTGAGCTATTTGCCATCTCTAGTGATATTTTAGCAGCTTGCACCCCATAGATTCCCAGTTTCTCTATTACAGAGAGGGGCATGAGGTTTATCCCTGAACCAAGGTCACACAGAGCCTTAAAGATCATGGTGCCTATGGTACAAGGGATTATGAACTTTCCAGGATCCTGTCTCTTCTGAGGCAATGTCAGTTGATCCAGATCACTTAGTTCATTGATGAACAAGGGAGGTTCAACTTCCCATGTATCAATGCCAAATAATTTGGCATTCAGCTTCATGATTGCACCAAGAAACTTGGCAGTTTGCTCTTCAGTAACATCCTCATTCTCTTCAGAAGAGAAATACTCATCAGAGCTCATGAAGGGCATAAGGAGGTTCAATGGAATCTCTATGGTCTCTAGATGAGCCTCAGAGTCCTTTGGTTCCTCAGAGGGAAGCTCCTTATTGATCACTGGACGTCCTAGGAGGTCCTCCTCCTTGGGATTCACGTCCTTTCCTCTCCTCAGAGGTTCGGCCATGGCGCTTATGTCAATGGCCTTGCACTCTCCTTTTGGGTTCTCTTCTGTATTGCTTGGGAGAGTACTAGGAGGGATTTCAATGATCCTTTTACTCAGCTGGCCCACTTGTGCTTCCAAATTTCTAATGGAAGACCTTGTTTCATTCATGAAACTTACAGTGGCCTTAGATAGATCAGAGACTAGATTTGCTAAATTAGAAGCATTTTGTTCAGAGTTCTCTGTCTGTTGCTGAGTTGATGATGGAAAAGGCTTGCTATTGCTAAACCTGTTTCTTCCACCATTATTAAAGCCTTGTTGAGGCTTTTGATCCTTCCATGAGAAATTTGGATGATTTCTCCATGTTGAGTTATAGGTGTTTCCATAAGGTTCACCTAAGTAATTTACCTCTGCTATTGCAGGGTTCTCAGGATCATAAGCTTCTTCTTCAGGAGAAGCCTCTTGAGTACTGTTGGATGCAGCTTGCATTCCATGCAGACTCTGAGAGATCATATTGACTTGCTGAGTCAATATTTTATTCTGAGCCAATATGGCATTCAGAGTATCAACCTCAAGAACTCCCTTCTTCATAGGCGTCCCATTATTCACAGGATTCCTTTCAGAAGTGTACATGAACTGATTATTAGCAACCATGTCAATGAGTTCTTGAGCTTCTGCAGGCGTTTTCTTTAGGTGAATGGATCCACCTGCAGAAGTGTCCAGTGACATCTTTGATAGCTCAGATAAACCATCATAGAATATATCCAGGATGGTCCATTCTGAAAGCATGTCAGAAGGACACTTTTTGGTCAACTGTTTGTATCTTTCCCAAGCTTCATAGAGAGATTCACCTTCTTTCTGTCTGAAGGTTTGAACATCAGCTCTAAGCTTGCTCAGCTTTTGAGGAGGAAAGTACTTGGCTAAGAAAGCCGTGACCAGCTTATCCCAAGAGTTCAGGCTGTCTTTAGGTTGAGAATCCAACCATAATCTAGCTCTGTCTCTTACAGCAAAAGGGGAAAGCATGAGCCTGTAGACTTCAGGATCTACTCCATTAGTCTTAACAGTATCACATATCTGCAAGAATTCAGTTAAGAACTGAAAAGGATCTTCAGATGGAAGTCCATGAAACTTGCAGTTCTGCTGCATCAGAGAAACTAATTGAGGTTTCAGCTCAAAGTTGTTTGCTCCAATGGCAGGAATGGATATGCTTCTTCCATGTAAATTGGAATTAGGTGCAGTAAAGTCACCAAGCATTCTCCTTGCATTATTATTATTTTTGGCTGCCATCTCCTTTTCCTGTTCGAAAATTTCTGAAAGGTTATCTCTGGATTGTTGTATTTTAGCTTCTCTCAATTTTCTCTTCAGAGTCCTTTCAGGTTCTGGATCAGCTTCAACAAGAATGCCTTTTTCTCTGTCCCTGCTCATATGACAAAGAAGAAGGCACAGAAAAATAATAATAATAATAGAGATTCTCTTTACCACAGTATAGAGGTTCCCTTATGTAAGTGGAAGAAGAGGGGGAGACAAAGAATGTAATGTAAAGGAAGAAGCACAACTGTACGAATGGAAGAGATGTGAGATGAGATGTTAGGATATGAATGAATAAATAGAGTAAGATGGGGGAGGGAAATTTTTCGAAAATTATTTTGAAAAAGAGTTAGTGATTTTTGAAAATAGTTTTTGAAAAATGTTTAGTAATTTTTTTTTCGAAAATTTTTTTGAAATCAAAAATAAAAATTAAAAATAATTAGTTAATTAAAAAGAAATTTTGAAAAAGGGGGAAGATATTTTCGAAAATAGAGAGAGAGAGAGAGTTAGTTAGGTAGTTTTGAAAAAGTTAAGAAACAAACAAAAAGTTAGTTAGTTAGTTGAAACAAATTTTGAAAAAGATAAGAAGTTAGGAGGTTAGAAAAGATATTTTGAAAAGATATTTTTGAAAAAGATAAGATGAGAAGATATTTTTGAAAAGATATGATAGAAATTAGTTTTTGAAAAAGATTTGATTTTTAAAATCACAATTAATGACTTGATTCATAAGAAATCACAAGATATGATTCTAGAACTCAAAGTTTGAATCTTTCTTAACAAGCAAGTAACAAACTTCAAATTTTTGAATCAAAACATTAATTGATTATGTTATTTTCGAAAATTTGTTATAAAAATAAGAAAAAGATTTTTGAAAAATATTTTTGGAATTTTCGAAAATAATTAAGAATTTTGAAAAAGATTTGATTTTTGAAAAAGATTTTGAAAAAGATAAGATTTTCAAATTGAAAATTTGATTTGACTCATGAAAAACAATTTGATTTTAAAAATTTTTGAAAAAGTCAATCCAAATTTTCGAATTTGATGAGAGAAAAAAGGAAAGATATTTTTTTGATTTTTGAAATATTTATGAAAAACATGAAAATTATGCAATGCATGAAATTTTTAGATCAAAACAATGAATGCATGCATGAATGATATGAATGTCAAGATGAACACCAAGAACACTATGAATGTCAAGATGAACATCAAGAACGTAATTTTGAAAAATTTTTAATGCAAAGAAAACATGCAAGACACCAAACTTAGAATTATTTAATGCTTACGCACGAAGAATTCAAGAATGCATATGATAAACATGAAAAGACACAAAACAAAAAATCATCAAGATCAAACAAGAAGACTTACCAAGAACAACTTGAAGATCATGAAGAACACTATGAATGCATGAATTTTCGAAAAATGCAAGATGCACATGCAATTGACACCAAACTTATTATATGACTCAAGACTCAAACAAGACACAGAAAAATATTTTTGATTTTTATGATTTTCTAAATTTTTTTTTTCGAAAATTATATGAAAAAGAAAAATAAGGATTCCAAAATTTTTAATATGAATTCCAGGAATCTTGCATTCTTAGTCTAAAGCTTCAGTCCAGGAATTAGACATGGCTCACTAGCCAGCCAAGCTTTCAATGAAAGCTCCAGTCCAAAACACTAGACATGGCCAATGGCCAGCCAAGCTTCAGCATTTAACATCAGAGTATATTGATCTTGATAACAAATTGCTGCTCATCATTTATCAAGTATGTAACTTACCTCTGATGGTTTGGAAGCCTCAGTCCAAAAGAATTTAGACATGGCTTTACAGCAAGCCAGGCTTCACATGCTTCATGAAACACTAGAATTCATTCTTAAAAATTCTGAAGAAAAATTTTTGAAAACATTTTTTTTTTCGAAAACAAAAGAAGAGTTTTTGAAAAAATTTTTGAAAACTTTTTTGAAAAGAAAACGAAAAGAAAGTTACCCAATCTGAGCAACAAGATGTACCGTCAGTTGTCCAACCTCAAACAATCCCCGGCAACGGCGCCAAAAACTTGGTGCACGAAATTGTGATGTCCAGGCTTAAACAATCCCTGGTAATGGCTCCAAAGCTTGGCGCTCTGATCTTAATTCATAATTTGTCACAACTTCGATACAACTAACCAGCAAGTGCACTGGGTCGTCCAAGTAATACCTTACGTGAGTAAGGGTCGAATCCCACGGAGATTGTTGGTATGAAGCAAGCTATGGTCACCTTGTAAATCTCAGTCAGGCAGATATAAAGTGATAATGGTGTTTTCGAATACTATATAATAAAATAGGGATAGAAATACTTATGTAAATCATTGGTAGGAATTTCAGATAAGCGAATGGAGATGCTTTTCGTTCCTCTGAACCTCTGCTTTCCTGCTATCTTCATCCAATCAGTCTTACTCCTTTCCATGGCTGGCTTTATGTGATACATCACCACTGTCAATGGCTACTTTCGGTCATCTCACGGGAAAATGATCCAATGCCCTGTCACGGCACGGCTAATCGTCTGGAGGCATCACCCTTGTCAATGGCTTCATCTTATCCTCTCAGTGAATAATATGCTCACGCACCCTGTCACGGCACGGCTATTCATCTGTCGGTTCTCGATCATGCTGGAATAGGATTTACAATCCTTTTGCGTCTGTCACTAACGCCCTGCAATCGCGAGTTAGGAGCTCGTCACAGTCATTCAATCATTGAATCCTACTCGGAATACCACAGACAAGGTTTAGACCTTCCGGATTCTCTTGAATGCCGCCATCATTCTAGCTTACGCCACAAAGATTCTGGTTGGGAGATCTAAGAGATATTCATTCTAGCTTAATTCATGTAGAACAGAAGTGTTTGTCAGGCACGCGTTCATAAGGGAGAAGGATGATGAGCGTCACACATAATCATCACCTTCATCACGTTCTTGGGTGCGAATGGATATCTTAGAAGTGAAATAAGAAGAATTGAATAGAAAATAGTAGTACTTTGCATTAATCTTTGAGGGACAGCAGAGCTCCACACCTTAATCGATGGAGTGTAGAAACTCTACCGTATGAAAATACATAAGTGAAGGTCCAGGCATGGCCGAGATGGCCAGCCCCCAAAACGTGATCACAGGATCAAAATACAATCCAAGATGGTCAAAAAGACTAGTAAAGGGTCCTATTTATAATAAACTAGCTACTAGGGCTTACATGAGTAAGTAATTGATGCATAAATCCACTTCCTGGGCCCACTTGGTGTATGTTTGGGCTGAGCTGAAGTGTAGCACGTGCAGAGACCATTTGTGGAGTTGAACGCCAGTTTTTGTGCCAGTTTGGGCGTTCAACTCTGGTTTTGGATCCTTTTCTGGCGCTGGACGCCAGATTTGGGCAGAAGGCTGGCGTTAAACGCCAGTTTACGTCGTCAATTCTTGGCCAAAGTATAGACTATTATATATTTCTGGAAAGCCCTGGATGTCTACTTTCCAACGCAATTGGAAGCGCGCCATTTCGAGTTCTGTAGCTCCATAAAATCCACTTTGAGTGCAGGGAAGTCAGAATCCAACAGCATCAGTAGTACTTTTTCAACCTCTGAATCTGATTTCTGCTCAAGTCCCTCAATTTCAGCCAGAAAATACCTGAAATCACAGAAAAATACACAAACTCATAGTAAAGTCCAGAAATGTGAATTTAACATAAAAACTAATGAAAACATCCCTAAAAGTAACTAGATCCTACTAAAAACATACTAAAAACAATGTCAAAAAGCGTATAAATTATCCGCTCATCAGTAGACATGGCCGAGTGGCCAGCCTCCCAGGGAGGTCTAGAGATCTAAAAATGATCAAAAGATTCGATCTAAAAATAATAGTAAAAAGTTCTATTTAGACTAAACTAGTTACTAGGGTTTACAGAGATGAGTAAATGATGCAGAAAATCCACTTCCGGGCCCACTTGGTGTGTGCTTGGGCTGAGCATTGAAGCTTTCACGTGTAGAGGTCTTCCTTGGAGTTAAACGCCAGTTTGTAACCTATTTCTGGCGTTTAACTCCAGAATAGGGCAGAATGCTGGCGTTGAACGCCAGTGTGCGTCATCTAAACTCGGGCAAAGTATGAACTATTATATATTTCTGGAAAGCCCTAGATATCTAATTTCCAACGCAATTGAGAGCGCGCCATTTGAACTCTTGTAGCTCCAGAAAATCCACTTTGAGTGCAGGGAGGTCAGAATCCAATAGCATCTGCAATCCTTCTCCAGCCTCTGAATCAGATTTTTGCTCAAGTCCCTCAATTTCAGCCAGAAAATACCTGAAATCACAGAAAAACACACAAACTCATAGTAAAGTCCAGAAATGTGATTTTTATTTAAAAACTAATAAAAATATGCTAAAAACTAATTAAATCATACTAAAAACTATGTAAAAACAATGCCAAAAAGCGTATAAATTATCCGCTCATCAGCGTGCCACTTGAGCTCGAAGGCGTGGCACTCCAAGGTTGTTATAAAGATGAGCATGCCACTTGAGGGACTGGGCGTGGCACGCCAAGCCAGAATTGAGGGAGCACGTGACACGCCACTGGAGCGCAAACCACACGCTAGCTGGGAAGTCACACCTATGGAGTTTCTTTTCCCTCCAAAATATAATTTTTCTTTTTCACTTTTGTAATTCTTTTATTTTTGCTAGGAGTAGTATAAATACCCCCGAGAAGTACTGAAGAGGGGGTTAAGCAGTTAGAAAGACTAGTTTTGGATCCACTTTTACACTTCATCATCTTCTTTACTTTAGAGCACTTTTCTTTGAGCTATGAGTAGCTAAATTCCCTCTTATTGAAAGAGGGAGCTCTGTTGTACTTAATGGATTGATGATAGTGAAATTCTTCTTCTCTTCATCTTCTCTTTGATTTGCTAGAAGGAATTTCGTTCTTAATGCTTAGTATTCAATCATCTTGGAAAAGAGATTGAATACAATTTGGGTTTCATGGGAACCTTGGGAAAGGAAACATGAAACCATGCTTGAAATCCCTTCTCACACTTGAGTAGGATTTGGGTTTTGGTGTTTGGATATGGTGACATATAATCCTCCCTCTACTTGGACCTATGATGATGAGTGGTATAATGAGGGACCAAGCATATCTCTCTTCATGAACAATTAGATCAAGGAATTGGCTATTGATCAAGATCTGAGAGATTGAGTCACCAACGGATTGGGGCTTAATCAATCATGATTGCCAAGAGGTAAATGAGTTGCATGGTTAAAGAGGATATATGCTGAAGTTAATCCAAAGAGACAACATCTCCTAATCTCAATGAATTTCCCCATTCTTTTCTATCACTTTCTTTATAGCTTATTTTTACATTCTGCAATTTCCCATTCCCATTTACAATTAAGCCATTTATGATTCTACACTTTACATTCTGCCGTTTCCATTTCTGCACTTTATTGCTTCCCTTTATATTTTAGTCGTTTACATTTTAGCCAATTATAATTCTGCAATCAGAATCTACTTGTTCCGCTTGGCTAATTTATCAATTGATTAAAACTGTTGGAATTTGTCAATCTCTGTGGATACGATCCCACTCCACTGTGGGTTTTTACTTGACGATAATTTTGGTGCACTTGCCAAAAGAACTGATTCACCACTTTTTGAATGGGGGTGTGAATTGGATTCATCAAGTTCTATCGCGCCGTTGCCGGGGATTGGCTTAAATTTAACAGTGATTAAATTGATTGGAGAGCTAGATTAAGCAATTTAGGTTTCTTGTTATTTTATTTTTCTTAGTGCTTTTATTTTTCTTTCATCTCTACTCTGAGTTCTATTTCTTTTAGTTATCTATTGTCCATATTTCCACTCTTCTAACTCTTTGATTAATTGTATCAACAAAGATAACCACTAATCTCAACAAGATTTTCTTTCACTTTACTTGTTCCCTGCTGGTTATTTGCTAAGTGTATGACAGGTAAAAGAGGAGAGACTGTATCTCCTTTTGATAGTGAACCTGAGAGGACATTCCTTAGACTAAGGAGGGAGGCCAGAGGCAAAGGCATAGTTGGAGAAGAAGAAGTGGAGGAAGATCTAGAAACCACCATGGAAGAAGAAGCACATAACCATGTTGGAGAGGAAGCTGGCAATCATGTTGGGCAAGAAAGGAAAGTCTTAGGCTCCTATATCAACCCAAATCTAGGAAATTATGGCAGTAGCATTCTAAAGCCAACAATCTATGCTAACAATTTTGAGTTGAAACCTTAGCTCATCACACTTGTCCAGAATGATTGTTCATATGGAGGAAGTGCCCAAGAAGACCCTAATCAACATCTCAACACATTCTTGAGGATATATGATACTGTGAAATCTAATAGGGTACACCCTAACATTTACAAGCTATTCTTGTTCCCTTTCTCACTCAGAGATAAGGCGGCAAAGTGGCTGGAATCATTTCCCAAGGAGAGCCTAACCACATGGGAGGATGTTGTAAACAAATTCCTTGCCAGATTTTACCCCCCCACAAAGAATCAATAGGCTAAGAGCTGAGGTACAAACTATCAGACAACTAGATGGAGAAACACTCTACGAGGCCTGGGAGAGATTCAAAGATTTGACAAGAAGGTGCCCACCAGAAATGTTCAACGAGTGGGTACAACTACACATCTTCTATGAAGGGCTATCATATGAATTAAAGAAGGTCGTGGATCATTCTTCAGGAGGCTCACTCAACAAGAAGAAAACCATTGAGGAAGCCATAGATGTCATCGAGACTGTAGCTAAAAATGAGTATTTCTATGCTTCAGAAAGAACTAAGAAGAAAGGAGTGCTAAAACTCAACTCTGTAGATGCTTTGTTAGCTCAAAACAAGGCAATTGCAGCACAAATAGCGGCCTTAACCAAGAAGATGGAGGCTAATCAAGTCTCAGCCATACAAGATCAAACTCCTCTATAAGAAGGAAATGCATCAGAACCTGAAGGTGACTGGGAACAAGCTAATTATGTGAACAACTCATCCAGACCACCATATGACCCAAACTCTAAGACATACAACCCAGGTTGGAAGAACGACCCAAATTTTAGTTGGGGAAACCAGCAAAACCACAACCAGGACCACAACAAACCTTACCCCTCAGATCAACACAACACTCACAACCCCAACCATCAAACATGCAACCTTAGACCTTACCATAACTCACAAAACGCATTATACCATGGCAACCAACTAATACACAACAACCTCTATCAAGACACACCACCCTCAACTATGCAACCATGTGAAATTAAGAGTAACTTTGAGAGGATGGAGGCTGCAATAGCACAACTGTCATCACAGATTACAGGAGCAGTCTTCACCCTTATGTAGAGATAAGCACAGACTGAAAGAAGGATAGACGCCAATTGATGAGCGGATATTTTATACGCTTTTTGGGGTTAATTTCATATAGTTTTTAGTATGATTTGGTTAGTTTTTAGTATATTTCCATTAGTTTTTAGGAAAAATTCATATTTCTGGACATTACTATGAGTTTGTGTGTTTTTCTGTAATTTCAGGTATTTTCTGGCTGAAATTGAGGGAGCTGAGCAAAAATCTGATTCAGGCTGAAAAAGGACTGCTGATGCTGTTGGATTCTGACCTCTCAGCACGCGGAATGGATTTTCTGGAGCTACAAGAGTCCAATTGGTGCGCTTCTAATTGCGTTGGAAAGTAAACATCCAGGGCTTTCCAGCAATAGATAATAGTCCATACTTTGCTCAAGGATAGACGACGTAAACTGGCGTTCAACGCCAGTTCCATGTTGCAGTCTGGTGTCCAACGCCAGAAACAAGTTACAAGTTGGAGTTAAACGCCAGAAACAGGTTACAACCTGACGTTGAACGCCCAAAACAGCCCAGGCACGTGAGAAGCTTAAGTCTCAGCCCCATCACACACCAAGTGAGCCCTAGAAGTGGATTTCTGCACTATCTATCATAGTTTACTCATTTTCTGTAAACCTAAGTTACTAGTTTAGTATTTAAACAACTTTTAGAGATTTATTTTGGACCTCATGACATTTTAGATCTGAACTTTGTAATCTCTGATGGCATGAGTCTCTAAATTCCATTGTTGGGGGTGAAGAGCTCTGCTGTATTTCGATGAATTAATGTAACTATTTCTGTTTTCTATTCAAACACGCTTGTTTCTATCTAAGATGTTTATTCGCACTTCAATATGATGGATGTGATGATCCGTGACACTCATCATCATCCTCAACCTATGAACGCGTGCTTGACAACCACCTCCGTTCTACCTTCGATTGAATGAATATCTCTTGGATTCCTTAATCAGAATCTTCGTGGCATAAGCTAGAATCCATTGGCAGCATTCTTGAGAATCTGGAAAGTCTAAACCTTGTCTGTGGTATTCTGAGTAGGATTCAGGGATTGAATGACTTTGACGAGCTTCAAACTCACAAGGGCTGGGCGTAGTGACAGATGCAAAAGGATCAATGGATCCTATTCCAGCATGAGTGGGAACCGACAGATGATTAGTCGTGCGGTGACAGCGCACATGGACCTTTTTTACTGAGAGGACGGATGGTAGCCATTGACAATGGTGATCCACCAATACACAGCTTGCCATAGGAGGAACCTTGCGTACGTGAAGAAGAAGACAGGGAGAAAGCAGAGATTCAGAAGACAGAGCATCTCCAAAACTCCAACATATTCTTCATTACTGCATAACAAGTATCTAGTTCATGCTCTCTTATTTTTTGCAATTCAAACTGATAAATATAATTGATATCCTGACTAAGAGTTACAAGATAACCATAGATTGCTTCAAGCCAACAATCTCCATAGGATTCGACCCTTACTCACGTAAGGTATTACTTGGACGACCCAGTGCACTTGCTGGTTAGTGGTACGAGTTGTGAAAAGTGTGATTCACAATTCATGCACCACCAATCAAGAAGAATACAGATCAAATCTGAAAAATCAAGGTGCAGCAATCTCAAAGTTGGAAGCACAAGTATGGATCTTATCCAAGAAAATCCCACTGCCTACACACACATTTCCCAGTGATACCATGGCCAACCCAAGAGGGGAATGCAAGGCTATTACACTAAGAAGTGGAAAAGTTGTAGAGGAAGGAACCCCAAGAAAAGACAACCACGAAGAAGAAGTTGCAGACAAGCATGGGAATAGGAATGAAGAAGAGACCCTTGCTACACCTTCACCAAAACCAGTCATGAAGCCCTATGTGCCAAAGGCACCATACCCACAAAGACTTGGAAAAGATAGGAAGGATGGCCAATTCTCTAAGTTCCTAGAGATATTCAAGAAGCTCCAAATCAACATACCATTTACTGATGCATTGGAACAAATGCCACTATATGCCAAATTCTTGAAAGAGCTTATAACAAGAAAAAGGAACTGGGAGGCAAAGGAGACCATAGTACTAACTGAGGAATGTAGCGCCATCATACAAAAGAAGCTACCTCAGAAGATGAAGGACCTAGGAAGTTTCCAAATCCCCTGCATCATAGGGGATATCACTATTGAGAAAGCCTTGTGTGACTTGGGAGCTAGCATAAATCTCATGTCCTTAACCATGATGAGAAGGATGAAGATTGAGGAAGCCAAGCCAATAAGAATGGCACCCCAATTGGCTGACAGAACACTTAAGTTTCCATATGGGGTGGTGGAAGACATGTTAGTGAAAGTAGGGGAATTCATTTTCCCAGCTGATTTTGTTGTGCTGGATATGGAAGAAGAAGCCAACACATCAATCATCCTAGGAAGGTCATTCTAGCTACTGCTAGAGCCATCATTGATATGCAAAACGGGGAACTAGTCTTGAGATTGCATGAAGAGAAGATGGTCTTCAACGTCTTTAAAGCAATGAGTTACCCCAAAGAATCCATAGGAGAATGCATGACGGTAGACACCATGGAACAGATAGTTCAAGGAGTCCTGGAAGAAGAACAATATAAAGGAACTATTGAGCTGGAACAAGCATCAAACAGAGAACCACCACAAGGAACCATGAAGAATCCAATCATATCAACCACCGTAGATAACAAAGAAGCAGAGGCACCAAAACTAGAATTGAAAACCTTACCATCCATCTTGAAATATGCATTTTTGGGTGCCAACAACACTTACCCAGTAATCATAAATTCGAGTCTGAGTGAGGAGCAAGAAGAGAATCTTATCCAAGTGCTGAGACAACACATGGATGCCATAGGCTGGACACTTGTAGATTTAAAAGGGATCAGTCCTTCAATGTGCATGCACAAAATCCTACTTGAAGAAGATGCCAAACCTTCAAGGCAACAACAAAGGAGGCTGAACCCAACCATGAATGACGTGGTTCAAAAAGAACACTTGAAATTGTGGCAAGCAAGGGTGATCTACCCTATCTCAGACAGCCCTTGGGTAAGCCCGGTGCAAGTAGTCCTAAAGAAGGGAGGGATCACTGTTGTCTCAAATGAGAAGAATGAACTAATACGCACAAGGACAGTGACCGGATGGCGTATGTGCATTGACTATCGGAAACTCAATGAAGCCACCTAGAAAGAGCACTTTTCCCTACCCTTCATGGACCAGATGCTTCAAAGATTTGCAGGACATGAGTATTATGGCTTCCTGGATGGGTATTCGGGCAACAATCAAATCGTTGTAGACCACAAGAATTAGGAAAAAACTTCATTTACTTGTCCATATGGTGTTTTTGCTTACAGGAGAATGTCCTTTGGATTGTGCAATGCACCTGCAACATTCCAAAGGTGCATGCTCTCCATCTTTTCGGACATGGTTGAGAAGTTCATAGAAGTATTCATGGATGACTTTTTTGTGTTTGGAAACTCATATTCTGATTGCTTATGCCATTTTCCTCTTGTTCTAAAAAGGTGCCAAGAAACCAACCTGGTTTTGAACTGGGAGAAGTGCCATTTTATGGGAACTGAAGGAGTGGTTCTTGGTCACAAGATTTCAAAAAATGGTATAGAAGTAGACAAGGTAAAAGTGGAAGTAATTGAGAAATTACTTCCACCGTGTAATGTCAAGGCAATCAGAAGTTTTTTGGGACACGCTGGATTCTATAGGAGGTTTATCAAAGACTTTTCAAAGATTGCAAAACCCCTTAGCAACCTACTTGTCTCAAATACTCCCTTTGTTTTTGATAGAGAGTGCATGGTAGCCTTTGATGAGCTTAAGAAGAGACTCTCCTCTACACCTATTATAGCACCACCAAGCTGGGATCTTCTCTTTGAATTAATGTGTGATGCATCTAATTTTGCTGTTGGTGCTATTCTAGGATAGAGGAAAGACAAGCTAGTACATGTTATTTACTATGCTAGCAAAGTCCTTAATGAGAATCAAAGGAACTATACCATCACGGAGAAAGAACTTTTAGCCATAGTCTTTGCTTTTGATAAGTTTAGATCATATCTTATTGGCTCTAAAGTAATTGTATTCACTGATCATGCAGCACTCAAATACTTGCTTACCAAACAAGAATCTAAGCCCAGATTAATAAGATGGATTCTGCTGCTTCAAGAATTCGACATTGAAATTAAAGATAGGAGCGGAGCAGAGAATAAGGTAGCTGACCATCTCTCAAGGATTCCATAAGAAGAAGAAGAGACACACCAAGTTGCAGTAAATGAAAGCTTCCCTGATGAGCAGTTGATGATGATCCGAGTAGTCACTTGGTTTGCAGACATAGCTAACTTCAAGGCTATTGGGGAACTACCAACCAACATCAATAAACACATGAGAAGAAAGCTAGTCAAGGATGCCAAACACTACATCTGGAATGACACCTATTTGCTCAAAAAGTGTGCTGATGGGATCTTGAGAAGGTGTATCTCCCATGAAGAAGGTCAGGAAGTGTTATGGCAGTACCATGGATCTGCATATGGAGACCACTTCAGTGGAGAAAGAACAGCAGCAAAAGTGCTTCAATCCGGATTTTACTGGCCAACAATATTCAAGGGTGCCAAGGAATTGGTGTCAAGATGTGATGAGTGCCAAAGAGCCGGTAATCTAACCAAGAGAAATAAGATGCCACAGCAATTCATACTAGAGCTAGAACTATTTGATGTATGGGGGATTAATTTTATAGGACCCTTCCCAACCTCCTACTCAAATAGTTACATATTGGTGGCTGTTGATTATGTCTCAAGATGTGTAGAAGCCGTAGCCACTACGACAAATGACAACAAAGTTGTGATAAGCTTCTTGAGAAGGAACATTTTCAGCAGATTTGGAGTTCCTAGAGCTCTCGTCAGTGATGGAGGGAAAAACTTCTGCAACAAACAACTAAAAACACTCATTCTCAGGTACGGAGTCAAGCACAAGGTGCCAACTCCATACCATCCATAGACCAACGGACAAGCTGAAATCTCAAACAGAGAACTAAAGAGAATTCTTGAAAAAACTGTTGGAAGCTCAAGAAAGGATTGGTCTAAGAAGCTGGATGATGCACTGTGGGCCTACAGGACAGCCTACAAGACACCCATTAGGATGTCCCCATACCAACTGGTATATGGCAAGGCTTGTCACTTACCAGTTGAACTTGAGCATAGAGCTTTTTGGGCTCTAAAAATGCTAAACTATGATGAGCAAGCTGCTAGAGAAAGAAGATTAATGCAACTCAATGAGCTGGAGGAATTTAGAAATCAAGCATATGAGAATGCAAAAATCTACAAAGAAAACACAAAAAGGTGGCATGATCAAAAAATAGCATGAAGGGAGTTCACTGAAGGACAAAAAGTGCTGCTGTACAACTCAAGACTCAAGTTCTTCCCTGGGAAACTTAAGTCTCGATGGTCAGGACTATTCACCATACTCAAGGTGTTTTCCTATGGTCATGCAGAGCTTATGGAGGACAAGACTCAGAGAACTTTCACTGTCAATAGCTATAGACTCAAACACTACTTGGGAGGCTCCTTAGAGGAGCAGAGAGTGAGCCACAAGCTCAACTAAAGATGGAGGAGTGTCAAGCTAGTGACAATAAAGAAGCGCTTGTAGGGAGGCACCCCAACACTTTATCCTTTTTGATTTATTCTTTTTCTTAGAAGTAGTTTAAAATTCATTGCTTTAGATAGTTTAAGTTTCAGTTTCACATCTATGTTACATTACCAATTAGAATTAGACTGCAATAGTAGGTTAGGAAGTTTAATACTAGCTTTGTTTGTTAGAATACTCTTACACCCTTTTATTTCTTTTTATTCTGGAATTGCAACTTGATGAATGCATTACTAATGATGAGTAAATGGGCTGAGAACTAGCCAAAATGCTAAGCTTGGTATGGCCACTCACCCACTTAATCTAGGCTTACAACCATTTTAATAGCTTAATTTTGAAGAGTAAGCCCAGAGATTAAGTTTGGTGTGGCCACCACCAAGGATCACCTAGCAAGCCCAAGTTTACCCAATTTGAAAGCACTTAATGTTTTGGGCATGAGCATGAACGTGGTTTAATGTGTTCAGAGGAGATTAGAATAAAAAAAAAATGAAAAGATTGGGGTTATTTCATCCTTATGAACACATTAAATACACAATGATGGAACCAATTTATTAAGATGCTAAAGGATTAAGTTTGATGTCCCAAGGGACACCCATCAGTTGCAATCCGAATTACCCATAATAAGAAGGAATGTGAAGGATTCTTTTGTTATTACTAATGGGTTTCAATTTCAATTTCAGGAGAAAAGATGAGACCCATATGGTGAATAACTCACAAAGCAAGGAAGTCAAAGTGTACTTATACTTTGGAACTCAACACATGCAGAAGACACAGTGAGATAAGAGTTGGCGCCTCTTCCCACGCTAGGCGCCACTCCCCAAGTGGGAAAACATTTAACCCTTTTTATTTCTCACCATTCATATCACACTCTTCACCCCTTATAAAAGCCCCACCTTCCCAAACTCTTCTCCCACTTCAAACCCCTAATCACACACGAAAAAGAATCCAAACACCTTTCTTCTTCTTTTCTCTTTTTGCCTTCCGCTACCTCTCTTCCCCTACTTCTTTCATTTCTCTTGATTGGGACAATCAAGTCCTAAGTTTGGTGATAAAGAAAAATCTTGTTTTGCTTGCATCTCTTGCAACCTCCCCCAATTTTTTTTAACCTCAAATACACTCTCTCAACCTAATGGCACCACCAAAAAGATCAGCCTCAAAGAAAAGAAAAACCAAGGAACCAACTTCTGAATCTTCAAGCTCATCTTTCAATGAATACAAGTTCCTCTCCGTATTCAACCAAAATCAATTCTATGGTTGGGTGAGTGAGAGGGTAATCATTCCAGATGTTGGGTTCCAATTAGGGAAGAACAAGCATCTTGAGATCAACAATAGGGGCTGGTCACTCCTATGCACCCCACCAAGGAAGGCAGTAGAAAGCTTGGTGAGGGAGTTTTATACTAACGATGTGCCTCAACCAGGACAACACTATGGCTACATTAGCTATGTGAGGGGAAAGTCCATTGACTATAGTCCCTCCAGCATAGAGAGGATGCTAATGGTGAAGAGGAAAAGCTCCACCCGGAGCTATGAAGAAAGAATGAAGCAACAAGACCCTGGATTTGATGAAATCCTGAACAAGATCTGTGTGCTGAATGTGCATTGGATAAATGATAAGGATGGGATACCGAACTAATTGAGAAGAAGAGATCTAAGTCCCCAAGCTAGAGGGTGGCTGGAATTTGTGAGGAGGTTCCTAATTCCCACGTCCAACACATCAGAGGTGACGAAGGAGAGAGCTGTGCTCATATACAGCATCATGAAAGGTGAGAATGTCAATGTGGGGGAGCTAATTGCCAACAACATTAACAAAGTGCTGAAAAGCACCAGTGACAACACAAGGTTGGCATTCCCCAGCATCATACAGAGGCTATGTGATAAGGCTGGAGTTGAAAAGATCATTGATGAGATGCTAGTGAAGCAAGACAAATTCATAACTGCTAAGAAGATGGCCAAAGTGGTAGCTATTAACCCACTTCAGAGGGACAGAGAACAAAGAGCTCATGCTCATGGGCCACATGTGCAACAAGAAGAAGAAGAAGAAGAGGCAGAAGAGCAACCTCACTTTCTAGCACTTCAACCACCACCACCACACTACCAATACCAACAATTTCTAGAGGGATTCAACTGGGAACAACTGCAAGGAGATGTACACCAAATGAAGGGAGACCTACACCACCTGAGAGAAGATGTCAACCAATTCAAGGAGACTCAGCAACAACAATGGAACCAAGTCAACCAGAACATCCAACAACTCCAAGGGAGTTGGGAGCATATGAGGAAGGAGCAGCAAGAACAGTTTGACTGGGAGAGGTGCAAAGTGCACTGGACAAAATAGTAGAGCAAGGCAAATGGCAATAGAGGAACCTGGCTGAATTCAGAAATCTCTATGATGCCAGAAATCTCCAGGAGGCAGTATGACATCAATACACAAGCAAAGCTGAATCACTTGTGTAATACCGTGGCTGCTCTAAACCCAGGATACCCAACGTTCATGCAAGGAATGGAGGAGCTGAGTGCAAGACAAGAGAAAATTCTAGCTAAACATAAGGATGATGAAAGGAATTATATAAGGAGGCCAGGATTTTGGAAGCCTAAGCATGCTAAGGCACAAGAAGGTTCCTCCAAGCAAGATGAAGATGGCTCCTCCCCTTCCAAGAAGAAGGACAAAGGAAAGGGGCCAATGAACTGAAGATGAAGCTGCTCAAGCTTGTTGAGTCCCATGTTTGACACTCTCTAATTTCTGAAATCATGTTTAAGTTTTTGTTTGATTTACTTTCTGTCAGAATAAGTAATCATGCTAGGATAGTTTATGTTTTTTGCTTAGTTTTATTTCATGTTTGAAGTCTTTATGAGTCTTTTAGATTACAAGAAAGAAAATGCAATGTATTTCAAGTCTTCTTCAACATAAACAAAGTAGAGTTTGCTTCCATAAGAGTTACTGTGAGTTGTGCAAAAACAATTGTAAGAGAAACCAAGGCCAAGATAGATCATCCAACAAATTAAGAAATAAGAAACTAATTGTAGAACTTTGAATGAACTAAAAAGAAAATGAGTCATGGATAGCAACTAGTCTTAGAAGGTATAACAAGAAAAGGTTAAGGGGTGTTCCTTGAATATCCATAGAACCAAGAAGTAGTAAGCAATAAAGACCCAAGACTCTGAGCATCAACTACTGGGACGGGAAAGAAACATTAAGGGTGAAGATGTGTCAAGATGTGTCAAGAAGATGCTTGTGGTGAAGATGTGTCAAGAAGAGGCCTGCGCAAGTAGATTCTTAGGGGTGTTTCAACACCCAGTACCCTAAAACCAACTGGTTTGGGAGTGCTAATTGAAAGCTTAATTAAAGGGTTGTCTTGAGATAAAACATTAAGAGTCGTGGTCAAGAAAGCACAACCAAAGAGAAAGCAAAACAACTCTTACTACTTCAAGGTGACAATCAATAGAAAGGACCTTTGAGGCCTATACTTGAAAGAACCCTCAAGGATCTAAGAGTTTTTCATGACATTAAAACATTCATACATGCGTTGAACACTTAGTCCTAACCTTAGTCATGTTGCAATCATTTAAGGCCAAGGCCTCAAGTTATAAAGGCTTACTCACATTGATTTGCTTGGGACAAGCAAAGCTTAAGTTTGGTGTTGTGATGACTTGCATCATCTACCCTTCTTTCTTTTATAAAGAGGACCATAAAAGAGCATAAATCTCTTTTGATCCGTACAATTCATGCATTATTTGATGAATATTATGGTACACTACTTTGAGATAAGTTGTGCTGAATTTCAGGTGAAAAAAGCATCAAAAATGGGAAGAAAGCAACGAAGAAGCTGGGTGTGTGAAACTGGTGTGCCACTTAGGAGTAAACGCCACAAAAATGCACTGGCGTGGCACACCAGTACTAAATTCCAGAAGAAAAGTTCAAGCATGGATATGGGCGTGGCACGCCAGGAACTGGGCGTGGCACGCTGGTACAAAGTTCCAGAGAGCAACAATGGAGGACACAAAAGGGGCGTGACACGCCATGTTGTGCATGGCACTCCTAACCCATCAGCTACTACGGGCGTGCCACCTGAGCCAAGGGGCGTGGCACGCCAACCCATCACTCCAGGAGGAACCTTTACTATGGCGTGCCACTTGGTATCGAAGGCGTGGCACGCCAACTCTAAAAAGTCACTTGGGCGTGCCACTTGAGGATCCAGGCGTGGCACGCTAAGCTTGAAGAGTCCACAAATGTATGGGCGTGCCACTCGAGCAACATGGCGTGGCACGCTGGTACAAAAATCCAGAGAAGGTGCTGAAGGCAATTGAAGACTGGGCGTGCCACTTGAGGTCGAAGGCGTGGCACGCCAGGCTCCCAATCTCACTTAGGCGTGCCACTTGAGCGACCAGGCGTGGCACGCCAATGCACAAAGAGGCCAAAGCAAGGGCTGGGCGTGCCACTTGATGTCGAAGGCTAGGCATGCCAACCCAAGAATCTCACTATGGCGTGCCACTTGAAGGCTGAGGCATGGCACGCCAGCTACTGGAACCAAGGCAAGATCATGAGCGTGGCACACCAGCCTCTAGGCGTGGCACGCTGGTATAAGTTTCCAGAGAGGGTGAAGGAGGCCAAATACATGAGGCGTGCCACTTGGTGTCGAAGGCGTGGCACGCCATCCACTTTTCCTCACTTTGGCGTGCCAGTTGAACTCCAGGCGTGGCATGCCAGTGTCATTTAGAGAGCAAAAACCATTGCGGCGTGCCACTTGAGTTTGTGGCGTGGCACGCCAAACAAAAGAGTCACTTTTTCACAAAAGGCATGGCATGCCAGACCTTGGGCGTGCCACGCTAGTTCAACTTTTCAGAGAGCTTGGTCAAGTATGCAGCAAGGGCATGGCATGCCAGACCCTGAGCTAAATGAGTTGCATGATTGAAGAGGATAAAAGCTGAAATTGATCCAAAGAGACAACATCTCCTGATCTCAATGAATTTCTCCATTCTTATCTATCACTTTCTTTATAGCTTATTTTTATATTCTGCAATTCTCCGTTCCCATTTACAATTAAGCCACTTATGATTCTGCACTTTACATTCTTCCGTTTCTATTTCTGCACTTTATTGCTTCCCTTTACATTTTAGCCATTTACATTTCAGCCAATTATAATTCTGCAATCACAATCTACTTGTTCCGCTTGACTAATTCATCAATTCATTAAAACTGCTTGAATTTGCCAATCTCTATGGATACGATCCCACTCCACTATGGGTTATTACTTGACGATAATTTTGGTGTGCTTGCCAAAAGAACTGATTCACCACTTTTTGAATGGGGATGTGAATTGGATTCATCACACGCGTACGCATCAGGTACGCGCATGGGTCGATGTGAATTTCTCCAAATTACGTGCAAACGTGAGCCATGCGTGCACATCGATGCTCGCTGGTTGTCTCCTTTATTTCTTGTGTTCCTTCCATTTTTGCAAGCTTCGTTTCCATCCACTAAGCCATTCCTGCCCTATAAGGCCTGAAAACACTGAACACACAGATCACGGTATCGAATGATATAAAGGGACATTAAAATACACAATTTAAAGGCTTGGGAAGCAAGTTTTCAATCATAGAACAAAATTAGGAAGGAATTGTAAAATCATGCAAATTATATGAATACGTGAGCAAAGAGTTGATAAAAACCACTCAAATTAGCACAAGATAAACCATAAAATAGTGGTTTATCAATTTCCCCACACTTAAACATTAGCTTGTCCTCATGCTAAGCTCAAGGAGATAAAAGAAATGAATGGGGGAAAGTAAGAATCATGAGATGCAACCTATATATGTGAATGCAACTATATGCAAAGATGTGTCTATCTTACTTGGTTAAAAGTAAACAAGTTCTCCAAGACAAACATAAATCAAATTCCACTAATTCAAATTATACAATAAAAGACAAGTAAACTTGTAAGAAGATAGCTCATGAAAGCAGAGACCATAGAATCAAGCATTGAACCCTCACTAGAAGTGTATATGCACTCTCTCAAGTGTCTAGGGCTAATCACTCTACTATTCTCTAGTCATGCTTTCTAGATTTTGTTCTTCATCTAACCAATCAACAAATATTTAGTATACCAATGCAAACATCATGAGGTCTTTTCAAGGTTGTAATGGGGCTAAGGTAAGAGTGAGGATATATGTATGGCCAAGTAAGCTATAAATTGAATCCTTGACTAACCTAAGTTCTCACCTAAACACACACATTTCCTATGCTTCTAAAATCATGCCTAACTACCCATAGTCTAACTTTTGTGTTTTTCACATACTCATGTCTTTAAATGTTCTTCTATTTAATCTCCTATGCATTGATCTTTTATTAAACTTAGCATTGGGGTAATTTTGTCCCGTTATTTATTTATTTATATTATATATATATTCTTTCTCTTTTTTTCTTTTTTTTTCTTCTTTTTTTCTCCTTTTTTTCTTTTTTTTATATGAAAGCAAACATAACATATCAATGCACATGGATTTTTTATTTTTCTGGTCTCACATGAGTAGGTACCCAAATTCCCAATATTTTGTCAATGAAACACTGTTCACTTTCATCAACCCAAATTCACAATTTCTATCTTATGCTAACCAAAGATTCAAATTGGGGTAATTAATTTGTTTTTCTTCTTAAGGCCAGTGATATGGTAAAATACAGAATAAATGGGGATTAAAAGGCTCAAGGTGGCTAACAAAGGTGATTAAAAGGGTAGGCTATTTAGGATAAGTGAGCTAATAACAAATGATGGCCTCAATTATATGCAAGAATGTAAATACACTAAACAATGGACATATAAAATGGAACAAAATATAGATTACAATCATAGAGAAGAAAACACACAAGAAAAAAATATTATGGTTAAATAATGTAACCATGTAATTAAGCTCAAAATCTCATAAGTTTTGTGTTCTTAGCTATAACTATGTTCTTAGCTCAAAAGTTTTTTCAATTTAAATTAGTGAAATATTATAAAATAGGGTCTTGCAAAAGAAAATATTACTTCAACCAAGTAGTGGTAGAAGAACATGCACAAAATCAAACAAACATGCAATCAAACATGCAAATGCAACAACTAATTTAACAAGGAAAATTAAACATTGGTGTTAAAATATGAATAACTAACCCACGGAAGTCGGTATCGACCTCCCCACACTTAAAGATTCCACCATCTTCGGTGCATGCTAAGATGTGCAAGTGGACGGGTTGCTCAAACTAATGTTTTTCTTCCAATGAATGTGCAGGTGGACTTGTCGGTTGCCCTAGTGAGAAGCGTCTCCGTTTTCTTCTCGGTGGCCATCCTGAAAGAAGAGAAAAGGGAAGAAAAATAGCCCAGAAATAAGGATAAGAAAACAGATAAAGTATGGGTGGGTTAATGCCAAATAATGAGGGTCTCAAATACATGGTAGCTACAACATGCAAGTGAGAAGACAATAGATGCAGATGGCATATCAATAGTGCAAGAATTGCAACAATAGAGAAGAGAGTGTAGGTAAAGCAATATAGTACAAATTCATGTCAATGCAAAACGAATACAGGTGTCATAAAAGATTGGCATTGACAGATAAATAATATCGCCCAACAGTGTAAAACAAGTCACTAAGCACCAAAATAATACAAGAAAAGATACAATAGTTGAATAAGAATATTTAACACCAATGGTGAAATAATATCTTAGAAAAGAAAATAAAAATATGCACAAAATTAAAATGCAACGAATGAAAGTATGCAAATAAATTGAGTAAAATAGAATGAAAGTGAAGAAGGATGAGAAGTTAAAGAAATGAAGAAGAAGAAAGTAAGAAAGGAGGAAGAAAGAAGTAGAAAGGAGAGAAGAAAGAAGTAAGAATTGAAAAATAGGGTGTGACGCGTACGCGTGCAACACGCGTACGCATGAAAATTGAGTTAGCCGTCCGACGCGTGAGCGTCGCCCAAGCGTACACGTGGGTGGTCTAAAAGCGAAATAACGCGCACGCATCAGAGACGCGTACGCGTGGGTGATTTTGTGCCTTTAGCACAGTTCCATCGCAATGGCATCACAACTCTCGAGTCAAATACCCATTTACGCCGATTTGTCATGGTCACGCGTGCGCGTCAGGGACGCGTACGCGTGGGGCTAAAATCGCAAGCGACGCGTACGCATGAGGGATGCGTACGCGTGGACTTGCTTGTACGCCAGGCACGTGTCCAGCACCACTCCTGCCCAACTTTCTGTTCACTTCCTTTGTTGCACGCACACACATATGACGCGTACGTGTCAGTGACGCTTGCGCATCGTGTGCCTATTTTTTTTATTAACATGCAGAATGCAGAATGTAGATGATTATGCAAAAATTATGAATGAATACTGATAAAAGTAGAATAAAATAAGATTAAGGATAAAAAAAATAAAATTAGACTAAGATTGAAAAAGAACGATCATACCATGGTGGGTTGTCTCCCACCTAGCACTTTTAGTTAAAGTCCTTAAGTTGGACATTTGGTGCTCCGTGTCATGGTGGGTTGTGCTTGAACTCATCCAGGAATCCCCACCAATGTTTGCAATTCCAATAGCCTCCGGGGTCCCAAACTAGGCGCATAAAGCCTTCAAGCAAGTTAAAGCAAGTGACAAGGCCCCAAAAGTATTGATTGTTGGAATGAATTCCGGGGTCCCAAACCTTGCTTTTGCACCCATCTTCTTGTTGATCATTATTGTTCCAACCGAATGGCAAGCAATCTGAATTCTCACTGAAGCGTCCAAACAACTTTCTAGACCCATTCAATTGAGCTCTACACCAACCTTTGCATTTAAACTTTGAGCTTTCGACCATATTGAACCTTGTGTGACAACTCTTACCATTAACCATCTCCCTCTGATGCACGGAAACTTGTCTCTCAACAAATTTCCCTCGGCAAGTATACCGAATTGTCGTCAAGTAATAACTCACAAAAGAGTGAGGTCGAATCCTATAGAGATTAACGGATTAAGCAATCAATGGTTAATTGATTATCCTAGTTAAACAAATCATATTGGAGTCATAAGTAACAAGGAAATGTAAATGGCATAAAAGTAAAGAAAGCAATAAAGGGTAGAAAAGTAAAATGGCAAGAAAAGTAAATGTAAGAACTAAAAATAAAATGAACATTGGGATTAAGAGATATTGCAATCCTCTGGATGAAGTTCATTCTCATCTTTTCCTTAATCAATGCATTCATTGATCTCCTTGGCAATCTTAAGTGATTGGATCCCAATTCCTTGGCAACCCAATCTCTCTAAGCTTGAACAATTTTCCAATTCCTTGATTTAATTGCTCATGGGAAGAGATGAAGTTTGGGCACTGATTATACCACACACATTCATAGATCAAAGTGTTGGTGGGATTAAATGTCACAATATCCATCCAACCCCCAACCTAATCCAATGTGAGAGAGCATTTCTAGCATGATTTCCTCATTCCTCTTCCAAGGTTCAGAGGAAGTCCAAGTATGAGCAATTTCTCTTCCAAGACAATTACCCAATTAGATGAAGATCGAAAGCTCTCTAGTAAAATCAAGAGAAAAGAAAGAAGAATAAGAATAAGAACTACAATTGATCCATTGAATCACAATAGAGCTCTCTAACCTAATGAAAAGAGTTAGTTGATCATTGCTCTACCAAAATAGAAAAGAAAGAAAGTGCAGAAAAGTAAAGATGAAGATTAAAACTGAAATTGAAACTTCAAAATTCATAAATAAAAATTACAACTAAAACGAAACTACTCCTAAGGAAGAAAAGAAGAGAAAAGGAAGAAGAGTGTAGGAGGGGAGGGGTCCGAAGAACCACTCCCCTTGGAGTGTGCCAATTCACAGAAGTTCGAATTGGTCTTCACTCTCTCCCCCTTCTTTCAATTTCCCCCTTCGAGAATGAATTCAATGTAGAAACTAAGGCCTTTTTATAGGCTCTCCTATATTACAAAATGAAATGAAATTAAAAGCAATTTACAATGAGATGAAAATTAAATATTCTAGATGCTTCTTGTGGCCTTGATTGGTTGACAATTGTGGGCTTTCTTGCTTGAGATTTGAAGTGGACTTGAGAGAGAAGTAAATCAAATTGAGGTCCAGGGTGACTTGGCATTATTGCTGCCGTTAGCCACACTAACACTACAATTGTGGCGTTAGTGCTGAAGTTAGTGTGGCTAACGTCACACTTGCTACCCAGTTGGTGTTTTTGGGGTTTAAAAGATGCCTCTGGTTTGTACTCCAATTTCATGCCCTCTATAGAGTATTATATATCGTTGGAAAGCTATGAATGTCAGCTTTCTAACGCAACTTGAATCACCTCAATTGAACCTCTATAACTCAAGTTATACTCCTTTGAAGTGGACAAGGTCGCTGGCATAGTCGCTGACGTTATTGGAAAAAGTGAGTCACAATAACGTTAGCGATCAGGGGATGAATATTGCCAGGTTCTGAAGTTCAAACTTAATGTCCACCCCATACTATTATGTATTTTTGGAAAGCCCTGGATGTCTACTTTCCAACTCCTTTGGAAGCGCATCATTTGGAGCTCTACAGCTCGAGTTACACTTCTTGGAAGGTGAAGAGGTCAGCTGGCCTTACTTCAGGTTGATACCATGTTCATCTTTGCACTTTCGGGGCAGGTTTTCTCATTCAAATTTAGTGTCCACCATGTAGTGCCATATATGCTTGGAAAGCTCTGGATTCCTACTTTCCAATGCCACTGGAATCACCTCATTTGGAGTTTTGTGGCTCAAGTTATTCTTGTTTGAAGAAGGCATGGTCAGGCTGCCAGGTGAGATTTTTGCCCACGTTAATGTCCACGTTAGTGTAACTAACGTGGCCATTAACGTGGGTCTTCCTTTGCTTTGCAAACGTTAGTGGCACTCACTTTTTCTACTAACGTTGGCGTTTCCCTTTCCTTCCACGTTAGTTCCCACGTTAATGTAACTAACGTGGAAGCTAACGTGGGTCTTCTTTTGCTTCGCTAGCGTTATTGGCACTCACTTTTGCCAATAACGCTGCTCCTTCTTCAAAGTTAATGCCGTTAACGTTCCCACTAACATTCCAAACTTTCTTTCCTTCCACGTTAGTATCCACGTTAGTAGCACTAACGTAGCCACTAACATGGCTCTTCTCTACTTCTTTTGGTCTGTAATCAAGCAAACAAAGTGTATCAAAGTAACATACAAGACAAACTTCATTTTACTAAGTGTGCTAATAATGCTCACAATCAAAACTTCACTTAGTGTGATCTATTTTATCATATTTACCCTGTATATTAGCTAAAATTCACCTATGCTTGAAATTTTGTTTCATGCAGAGATTTTTCATGCTATTACTCATATATTGGCAAAATTTATATGAAAACTAAACAAAAATCTACTGAAATCACTACTAAAAATAGGCAATGATGCACCCGCATCACCCTCTTACTCTTATAGCCACAAAGAGCTCTAAGTTGGCCATCCGTCTCAAGCAAAGCATATTCAAGTGGGCTAATTAAGCTTAGAGATGAAAGATTTGCCCACTTGAATGAAAATCCTAATCCTAAGAGAGAGAGAGAGGAGAGAACCTCTCTCTCTAAAACTACATCTAAAATATGAAAAGTGAATTATGAGAGCCTTTCTATGAATGGATGCAATCCCCCACTTTATAGCCTCTAATCTGTGTTTTCTGGGCCACGAACTGGGTCGAAAATAGCCCGAAAATCGCTGGAGAAGAATTCAAACACGCTGATTTCTGTCACTGCGACGTGGTCGCATGGATCACACGGTCGTGTCGCTTAGCATTAAGGGAACCATAGCATATTATATATCAAATCGAAGCCCCGGATGTTAGCTTTCCAACGCAACTGGAACCGCGTCGTTTGGACCTCTGTAGCTAAAGTTATAGTTGTTTGAGTTCGAAGAGGTCAGGCTGGACAGCTTAGCAACTTCTTCATCTTCTTGTATTCCTTCCACTTTTGCATGCTTCCTTTCCATCCTCCAAGTCATTCCTGCCCTATAATATCTGAAAACACTTAACACACATATCAAGGCATCTAATGGTGATAAGAGAGGATTAATAATAAGCAAATATAAGATCAAAGAAGCATGTTTTCAATCAAAGCACATAATTAGGAAGGCAAATGTAAAAGCATGCAAATAGTATGAATAAGTGGGTAAAGAGTAGATAAAAACCACTCAATTGAGCACAAGATAAACTATAAAATAGTGGTTTATCAACCTCCCCACACTTAAACACTAGCATGTCCTCATGCTAAGCTCAAGAGAAACTATAAAGATGAAGAGGAATGGTAGAATATATGAAATGCAACCTATCTATATGAATGCAACTACATGCAAAATGTTTCTACCTACTTGGTTAAAAGTAAAAAAATCTTTTAAGAACAAATATGAATTGGATTTCACTAATTCAAATCATGAAAATGAAGTACAAATAGACTTGTAGAAGAAAATAGCTCATGAAAGCCGGGAACAAGGAATTGAGCATCGAACCCTCACTGGTAGTGTATACACTCTAATCACTCAAGTGTTTAAGGTTCGATTCTCTCAATTCTCTACTATCCTTGCTTTCTAAGGCTTGCTCTTCGTCTAACAATCAACACAAATTTAATGCACAGATACACATATCAAGAGGTCTTTTAAGGGTTGTAATGGGGTTAGGGTCAATGTAGGATTGTATTTGGCCAAGTGGACTAAAATCTGAATCCTTAACTAACTTAAACTTTACACCTAACTTAAACAATCCATGTAATCATAATACAAAATCTAACTATCCATTAACCATATTTTCCACGTATTCATGCATTCTAATTTTAAGTACAGTACATATGCATTGCTTTCAACATTTACCTTGGGGCATTTTTCCCCTTTTACTTATTTGCTCTCTTTTTCTTTTTCTTTTTTTTTTTAATAACTTTTTTTTTTCTTTTTTTCTTCTCAATGCATATGATTAATTTATTGAATGCATGAACATATTCTCAACATTCTTTCACATTTTCAGAAAATTCTAACATACTCAATTCTCAAACCAAGTGTTTTCAATCCCACTTTTCCCCACACTTAATTCATGAGTACTCTCACTAGTCTAAGCTAACCAAGGATTCAAATTAAGGACATTATTGTTTTTCTGCTTAGAGTTAGTGATGAGCTAAAGTAAAGAACAAAGGGGTAAAATAGGCTCAAAGTTGGTTTGCAATGGAAAATGAAAGGTAAGTTCATATGGGTATGTAAGCTCCGTGAAACAAAGGCCTCAATCATATAAGTGTATGTATACATCAAACCATGGAAATATAGAATTAAGCAAGACAAAGATCACAATTTTAGAGAGAAAAATACACACTAAAACAATTTTTTTTTTTTTGGTTGATAAAATGCAACCAATTCAAATAGGCTCAAAAATCTCACAGGTTTTGTGTGTTCGAGCTCTAAACCATGTTCCAAAATAATATCTCTTCAAACAAGTGTAACATTAAATTTTATTCAAATTAGTGAAATGCTCTAAAAGGTTTCTTGAAAAAGAAAATATTACTTTAACCAAGTGGTAAAATATGCAAAAAAATCAAACAAATATGCAATCAAACATGCAATTGCAACAATCAAACAAATAAAATAAAATAAAATAAAAAAAATTTGGTGTTAAGTCAAGAAATAACTAACCCATGGAGATCAGTATCGACCTCCCCACACTTAAAGATTGCACCGTCCTTGGTGCATGCTGAGATGTGCAGGTGGACAGGTTGCTCCAACTGATGCTTTTCTTCAAGATTTTGCAGATGGACTTGTCTGTCTCCCTATGCAAACGTCTTCCGGTTCCCTTCCGGGTGGCCATCCTGAAAGAAAAAGGGAAGAAAAAGTAACCCAATAATAGAGATAAGAAAATAAATGAAGTATGGTTGGGTTAAATGCCGAATGAAAAGGGTCTCATTTACATGGAAGCTTCAACATGTACGTGAGAAAACAATAGAAGCCATGGCATACCAATGGTGCAAAATTTGCAACATTGGGGAAGAGTGTGGGTAATGAAAATATCAATATAAGTACATGTCAATGCAAGAGGAGTACAAGTATCATAAAAATTAGCATTGATTTAAATAATGTTACCCAATCAGAATAAAACAAGTCATAAGCACCAAGATAATACCAGAAAAGATATAACAGTTGAATAAGAACATTTGAACACCAATAATTTTAGAAAAATAAAAATATGTACAAAATTAAAATGCAATGAATGAAAGTATGCAAATAAATAAAATAAAATAAAAGATAAGAAGAATGAGAAGGGAAAGAAATAAAGTAAGAAAGAAAGAAGAAAAAAGAAAGATAGAAGAAATTAGGATTTGGGAAAGAAAAATAAGATAATTGGCACTAATCTGGATAGGTTGTGCGACGCTGGCGACGCAGACGCGTGGGTCATGCGATCGCGTGGTCTGATTTGTGCGATTGGCGCGAGTGCAGCCTCGCATTCGCACAACTCTCTGTTTGAGATGTATTTTTGCAAAAAATCTGGGTGACGCGGTCGCGTGGTTGACGCGATCGTGTGGATGGCCTATTTCCAATATGACACGGACGCGTGGGTGACGCGTTCGCGTGGGAGGGCTTGGGCTTCCAGCACGAGTCCAGCCCCATTCCAGCTTAACCTTCGGCCATGCACCCTTGTAACGTCGATTTTCATGGCACGCGGCCGCGTGGGTGATGCGGTCGCGTGGGTCAATTTGTGCCACTGGCACGCCTCCAGCCACGCTCCAGCGTGACTCTCTGTTCGTTTTTATTTTCTCCCCTCTCCTTGCGACGCGGACGCGTCGCTGATGCGGTCGCGTCGCGTGGCATTTTTTTTTTAATCTGAAAAGAAAATGTAGAATGCAGTGTTAATATGAATGTGATGCAAAACTCCAGGTTCAATAAAATAAAATAAAACTCAAAAAAATAAAACTAAATAAAAATGAAAAAGGAACGATCATACCACGGTGGGTTGTCTCCCACCTAGCACTTTTAGTTATTGTCCTTAAGTTGGACATTTGGGGAATCCTTTGTTATGGTGGCTTGTGCTTGAACTCATCCAGGAATCTCCACCAATGTTTATGATTCCAATGTCCTCCGTGATCCCAAACTAAGCAGGTAAAGCCTTTAAGAAGCTTTAAACAGATTCTTAGGTTCCCGGGGTAACAAGTGTCAGAGTAGATTCTAGGATCCAAAATCTTGCTTTTACACCCATCTCTGTTGGGATCTGTATTTTTCCAACTGGGTGATAAGTAATTTGAATTCTCACTGCAGCTACCAAACAGCTTCCTAGACCCATTCAGTTGAGCTTTACACCAACCTTTACGTTTAAACTTAAAGCTTCCAACCATGATGAACCTTGCAGGACAATTCTTACCACTGGCCATCTTCCTCTTACTCTCTATGCCACAAAGAGATCTAAGTTGACCATCCGTCTCCAGTAGCCCATATTCAAGTGGAACTAGAAATCTAAGGGATATGAATTTTACCCACTTGAATGTTGTGAAGGATGATGGTAACTTAGGGGGAGGTATTTCCAATGAAATTGCAAGCTCCACTCCGTTGTGCTCTTCTCTGACAACTTCCACCTCCTTGTAAGCTTCTTCAATTTCAACCTCTTCCAAGTCTTCAACCAGGGTATGCCTTGGAGGTTGCACACCCTCCTCAACATCAAATGCAACCGTCTTGGAAGGAGGCTCTATGTCTTGACTTTCCTATGGAGGTTTAGCATCTCGCAAGTCTTCAACCACTTTTTCCTCTTTAATAATTACTGCTTTGTCCAGTAGTTTTAATATAAAATCGTACTCATCCTTGATGATTTGCTTTCCATGATAACTCCTTTCAATTGTTCTTTCATCTTCAAGGGTATTTACTACCTTCACCTTTAGGGCCTCCTCTAGCTCCTTATGAAGTATGGATTCACGAATATGATCCCTTTTCTCTTGTTCCATGTCAATAGCATCATTGGGATCATGTTGCTCTTGGATTGATGGATGTGGGTGCTCTTCCATGGATGGTGGTGATGGGATGGATAGATCATTCTGTGGTTGAAAAGGAAGTGCACTAGAGCTTGAGGGTTGATTGTTGAAGGTATTTGGTGGTCTGATTTGGGCGACGAGAGCTTGTATAGTAGAGTTTAGATTAGCAAGTGCTTTCTCCACGGAGGTTTGGGGTGGATCTATGTATGGTTCATTTGGTTCATAAGGTGGTTGGTATGGTGGATGTGGGTTAGGGTCATATAGAGGTGAACGGTGGAAAGGGACTTGTGAGTATGGTGGTCCAAAGTCATGTTGAGGAAAGGGTTCACAGGCATATGGTGGTGGTTGTTGATAGTCCACTAGAGGTGGTTGTTGCCATGAGGGTTGATCAAATCCTTGTGGCTCCTCCCATCTTTGATTGTTCCAACCTTGATGCCTGTTCTCATTGTAATTTCTTCTTCCTGCAACATAATTGTAACCAGACTCATAGCCAAAGGGGTGAGAGTTCATAGTAGCAACTAAAATTAAAAAAAAAAAATTGAAATTAAAAGGTTATTTAAATTTTGAATTTGAAAATTAAATTTTGAAATTTGAATTTTAAATTTTTGAAATTTGAATTTTTTGAAATTTGAAATTTGAAAATTTTTAAATTTAAATTTTTTAAAAAATTTTTAAATTTGAATTTTGAAATTTGACTTTTGAAATAAGATAAGATAAGATAAAAATTTTAAAATAAAAATCAATAACCTCTTAATTTACAAAAAAGTAAAAAAAATAAAAATAAAAATAAAAACAAATCAAAAAGCAAATATTTACAATAACCAATAATAAGGAACATGTTTGCAATTCCCTGGCAACGGCGCCATTTTGATGAGAGGACTTTTGCGTGGTCTAGAAATTGCGGATAAATCCTCGTTGCAAGTATAGTTTCTAAACCTTCAAAAGTCCTTTCATACAAACGTTTTGGTTGTCACAAGTAACAAACCCCTTTGAAATTGATAACCGAGTATTCAAACCTCGGGTCGTCTTCTGAAGGAATTGCAGGGAAGTATGTTCTTATTATTGGTTATAAGTTTTGTAAATTGGGGGTTTTGGAGCTTGGGCAATGAGCACAGATATATTTAAATGACAAATAAAATAAATAAATAACTGTAAAATAAACTTTTGGCAAGGTATGAGAAATTGGAAGTCCAGTCTAGTTATCCCTATCAATGATGATGAAAACTGAATCTTAATTCCACTTAGTTAACCTTTGCTATAACAAGGGAAGGTCAAGCGACTAATTAGTTAGATCTTTGAATCCTAGTTAATTTCTAAGAAAAGATTGGGATTATTGAAGCTCAATTCAATTAGCAAGGATAACAATTATCAATTATGTTGAGTTAAGATAACTCCTAAGTTACTAATTTCTTAACCAAAGCCAAGAATGTAGAAAGCTAAATTAAAATCATAAATATCTGGAATACCTCAAATAAAATACATTCAAAGCAGTAAAATCTAACATGGAAAAGTTCATAAGCCAATTGGGCAACATAAATCAAATACAAATAAAAGCATTAGAGTCAATAAAAATAGAAGAGAAAGTAAATAGAAAGGGACATTGAACCTGGGATCGAGAGTCACTCCTAAAACTAAGAGAAGTCCTAAATCCTAATCCTAAGAGAGAGAGAGAGGAGAGAACCTCTCTCTCTAAAACTACATCTAAAACATGAAAAGTGAATTATGAGAGCCTCCCTATGAATTGATGCAATCCCTCACTTTATAGCCTCTAATCTGTATTTTCTGGGCCACGAACTGGGTTGAAAATAGCCCGGAAATCGCTGGAGAAGAATTCAAACACGCTGATTTCCGTCACTGTGACGCGGCCGCATAGATCACGAGGTCGCATCGCTTAGCATTAGGGGAACCATAGCATATTAAATATCAAATTGAAGCCCCGGACGTTAGCTTTCCAACGCAACTGGAACCGCGTCGTTTGGACTTCTGTAGCTAAAGTTATAGCCGTTTGAGTTCGAAGAGGTCAGGCTGGACAGCTTAGCAACTTCTTCATCTTCTTGTATTCCTTCCACTTTTACATGCTTCCTTTCCATCCTCCAAGTCATTCCTGCCCTATAATATCTGAAAACACTTAACACACATATCAAGGCATCTAATGGTGATAAGAGAGGATTAATAATAAGCAAATATAAGATCAAAGAAGCATGTTTTCAATCAAAGCACATAATTAGGAAGGCAAATGTAAAACCATGCAAATAGTATGAATAAGTGGGTAAAGAGTAGATAAAAACTATTCAATTGAGCACAAGATAAACCATAAAATAGTGGTTTATCAGGCTGCTTGAAAATCTCTCAGGTGCTTGATAGGCTCTTGAGTAGGTAAGCCATGAAACTTGGGCATCAAATTGAGCAGTGCAGTCTTTATTTCAGAGTCTATAGCCACCGATGGGTGATGCGCTTGAAACGGTTGCATTGTAAAATCAAGGGCTCCAGCCTCCTGGATAGTAACTCTCCTAGGTTCTTCCATGTCACCTACACGTAAATCAACCGAATCAGTAGAACGGGGGCTGATTTCTTCTTCAAACGACGTTTCAGATCCGCCCCTCAGAGAGGACTAACCGACGCCGAGCTTGCCTTATTCGTGAAATAGTTCTTTCAATCTCGGGATCGAATACTGGCAAGCTTGGATCAGGAAGTGAACACGTCATCTAGCGAAAGAAACAAGCAGCTCATAGTAGTAAGGTAAAAAAAATGCAAATACATTCCAATTAATAACTTTAGCACTCTATTGCAACTCTCCGGCAACGGCGCCAAAAATTGACGTGGAGGAAATTGGCGAATTAAGAATTGTTATGAGATATGCGTTGCAAGTATAGTTCTTAACCAACCAGAAATCCGCTTATCAATTCAGAAGGGTTGTCACAAAAATTAAAATTAAAATACTGGGAGTATGAATCCCAGGTCGTCTCCTAACGAGTTGTAGAAATGTGTGCTATTTTATTAATCAGATGTTTTAAAAAAAAAAAGGGTTTGAGTTGAATAAATAGGAAATTAAATTGGAGAAATTAAGTAATTTAAAAGAAAGCCTTAACTGGGAGTAGATTAGTTGGAAGCCCTATTCTTGTTGAAGTACTCTCAAGATTAATTGATAATTGAAGGTTGTTCTGTTTAGTTATCCCTTACTAGGTAAAGGAAAGTCAAACAAGTTGGAATGCTGTTTCTATTCACAAGTTCCAATCCGCTCAATTGAAAAGGATTAGTGTTAGTGACTAGAGAGCATTCCAACAATAAATCCAATTATAATTTTTCTTTTAAGCATCCCAACTCAAGGGTTCCTTTCAATCAACTCCCCATCAAGTTAGGGAACTACTCGCTCATTGTGAATGTAGAACTCATAACATAGGAAAGGGAATTAAAGAAAGACATGATAAATAAAACTCAAAGGAATCAATTAAAAATAAAAGTAATTCTTGTATTAATAAATTCTAAAATAACCCAATAGTAAAATTGAGTAAATTAAAGGACATGGAAGAGTAAAGCCAAGTAAAGAAAACGAACTAGAATGACGAAGTCTTGATGAGGTAATAACTCTTCTCAATATCCCAATGCAAAGAGCAATAGAAATAAAAATCCTAAGAACAATGAATGTGTAGAGAGAAAACCTAGAGGAGGAGTAAAACTAGATCTAAAAACTAAAATTGTGTAGAATGAATGTTGTTGTTGGCTTCTGCATGTTCTCTGGCTCTAGTCTACTTTTCTGGGCCGAAAACTGGGTCAAAACAGGGCCCAAAATCGCCCCCAGCGAATTCTGCAGATTATGCAGATCGCGCACGTCACGCGATTGCGTCATTCGCCGTTTTGTCCTGCCACGCGAGCGCGTCGTCCACACCTCCGCATCACTTGTGCTATTCCAATCCGCACGGTTGCGTGAGCCATGCGGCCGCGTCACTGCGATTTCCTCTCTTTCGCGCGGTCACGCGTCACTTCTCGCTGGTCATCTCCTCAATTTCTTGTGTTCCTTCCATTTTTTCAAGCTTCCTTTCCAATCTCCAACTCATTCATGCCCTATAAAGTCTGAAATACTTAACACACAGATCACGGTATCGAATGGAATAAAGGAGAATTAAAATACATAATTAAAAGTCTCTTAGGAAGCAAGTTTTCAATCATGTAATAATTTTAGGAAGAAAATATAAATGCATGCTAATCATATGAATAAGTGGGTAAAGATCATGATAAAACCACACAATTAAGCACATTATAAACCATAAAATAGTGGTTTATCAACCATTAATACATCTTTGCACCCCACAGGTGAACCATACATGGCCAAACCGCGACGGATCACTTTGCATGAGCATGGGGCTCCGGATATCATACTTCAACCTTTGCAATCAAGGTATCCCAACCATGATCCAAACTGTGAGTTGTAGAATAGCTTGATACATCTACTTCCTAGTATCATGGGTTGCCGGGTCAAGACCCCATCCGACATCTGAGAGATTTTCAAGTTGCTTGTTCAACGGCTCGAAGGCATGGAGTCGATGAGTTGGCTATTATGGTTTTTGCCTTTCCTTTCTCTCTTGAAGGGCAAGCAAAGACATGGTTTTATTCGCAACCAGATGAGATTGTGACCAATTGGGATTTCTTGAGAAGAGAGTTTCTAGATAAATTCTTTCTGCCGGAGAAGACTGACTACATCCGGAAGGAGATCTCGGGTATAATGCAAAAGGATCAAGAGAGTTTGTTTGAGTATTGGACTTGGTTCAAGAGGCTATTGGAATCTTGTCCACACCATGGATTGAACACTCAGTTGCTCATTAGTTACTTCACTGGAGGTCTTTGTGCAGAAGATAGAAGATTGCTCACCGCTTGTAGTGGTGGTTCCCTTTCAAAAAACAAGACGGAAGGAGAAGCTTGGAAATTGATAAATGATGTTGCCAAAGCTACACAACATGTAAGGGTGAGAAGTAATCCTCTAAAGGGTGTGGTAGAACCATCCCCCTCCGAAGCAAGCTTAACCAAGGAGCTTGGGGATATGACCACTATCCTTACACAAATACAAAAAGATCAAAAGGAATACTACTCCATCCAAGCCATCCAAGCCCCACCCCGAGTTGCTCAACTTGAAGGCCCTCCTAGAATTTATGGATTATGCTCTAGCACCACACATTACACCGATCAATGTCATCAAATTCAAGAGGAGCATGCCCTTGTCGTGGCCAATGTAAATTACAACAACCGTCCATCATATCCTTCTCAAGGCCAAAACAACTACTCTTATGGTAGTAATCAAAATCAAGGGTGGAGGGATACAAGGGAGCAATCAAAACCAAAGATGGAACAACTCTTCTTCTCATTACAACAACAACCAATCTTAATCTCAATACCACCATAACAACAACAACCACCAAGCCAACCAAAATCACCACAACCAAAACCAAAACAACTACACCAAATACCAAGCACCACACCATAGACAACAATCCAACCAAACCTCTTCATCTTTCACCAATCAAGTTGATGAGCTTAGAGCCGCTATGGAGAAACGGGACTAGAGCAACAAGGTTCAATTCGATGCCTTAGGCGCTTAATTGGACAACCTCACCGACATCATTTCAAAGATGTCCATGTCCTCCTCCAACAACAACACCAACCAACCCTCAAGCTCTTCTAACCTTCCATCCCAACCCCTTCCAAACCCCAAGGGCGGTCTCAACGCCATCACACTACGGTCGGGAACTACATTGGAGGAGATACCTCCTAGGGTCATGGAAGACATTCATGAGGAAGAAGTGGTTGTTGAAGCTCCGCATGAAGAAGAGGAGGTAGACAAAAGGCATGAGGAAGAAGGAGTAAGCCTTAAGGAACCCAAGATGAAAGCTATAGTGGATGAGTCCATTCCTATCCCATTCCCTTCCATGGTGAAGAAGGCAAAGAAGACTCCGAAATTTGATTTAAACATGCTTCAAGTGTTCAAGAAAGTTGAGGTAACCATACCACTTCTTGATGCTATCCAACAAATTCTGAAGTATGTAAAATTTTTGAAAGACTTGTGTACACACAAGGATAGAATAGGGGAGTTGGAGACATTATCCTTGGGTAGTTCAATTTCTTCCTTGATGGAGCCAATTCCAAAAAAATGTGGTGACCCTGGACCTTGTTTGGTGTCTTGTCATATTGGTGGGCACACTTTTCATGACTGTATGTGTGATCTAGGGGCTTGCGTAAGCATCATGCCACTTTCTATCTTTGTGCGGTTGAATTTATCTCCATTGAAGAAGTTGACGGCGAAATTTGCCTTATCCGACAAAAGTGTGATCACTGTGATGGGAATAGCAGAAGATGTACTTGTGGTGATCATGGACTTGGTCTTTCCGGTTGACTTTTACATCCTTGAAATGCCTCTAACAGAAAATAGAAGCTCATCCTCCGTTCTACTTGGTAGACCCTTCCTTAAGACCTCTAAATTCAAGTTAGATGCCTTCACCGGCACATATTCCTTTGAGGTCGGAGACATGACTATCAAGTTCAATTTGGAAGAATCCATGAAGCATCCTCCCGAAGAGCATTCTGTTCTCCAATGTGATGTAATCGATGAAGTGGTAGCGGAAATGCGAAAAGAAGACCACAACAAGTTATTGGTGCACGAAATTACAATCATACTTTTGTAACTCCGCACAACTAACCAGCAAGTGCACTGGGTTGTCCAAGTAATACCTTACGTGAGTAAGGGTCGATCCCACGGAGATTGTCAGCTTGAAGCAAGCTATGGTTATCTTGTAACTCTTAGTCAGGATATCAATAATTCTCAGATTTAATTGTAAGAAGTAAAAGAACATGAAATAAATACTTGTTTTGTAGTAATGGAGAACAGGTTGAGGTTTTGGAGATGCTTTGTCTTCTAAATTTCTGCTTTCCTATTGTCTTCTTCTTTATTCACGCAAGGCTCCTTCCATGGCAAGCTGTACGTTGGTGGATCACCGTTGTCAATGGCTACCATCCGTCCTCTCAGTGAAAATGGTCCAAATGTGCTGTCACCGCACGGCTAATCATCTGTCGGTTCTCACTCATGTTGGAATAGGATCCATTGATCCTTTTGCATTTGTCACTACGCCCAGCACTCATGAGTTTGAAGCTCGTCACAGTCATCCCTTCCCAGATCCTACTCGGAATACCACAGACAAGGTTTAGACTTTTCGGATCTCAGGAATGGCTGCCAATAATTCTATCCTATACCACGAATTAGAAACCCATGAGATACACATTCAAGCTTGATTACATGTAGAACGGAGGTGGTTGTCAGGCACGCGTTCATAGGTGAGAATGATGAGTGTCACGGATCATCGCATTCATCAGGTTGAAGTGCGAATGAATATCTTAGAATAGAAACAAGCGTGATTGAATGGAAAACAGTAGTAATTGCATTAATCCATCAAAACACACCAGAGCTCCTCACCCCCAACCATGGGGTTTAGAAACTTATGCCGTAGAAGATACAACATGAAACGTGTAAAGTGTCATGAGGTACAAGATGAATCACTAAAAGTAGTTTTTATAATAAACTAGTGTCCTAGGGTTACAGAAAATAAGTAAGCTAGAATAGTTAGTGTAGAAATCCACTTCCGGGGCACACTTGGTGTGTTCTTGGGCTGAGCATTGAAGCTTTCACGTGTAGAGACCTTTCTTAGAGTTAAACGCCAGCTTTTGTGCCAGTTTGGGTGTTTAACTCCAGCTTTCATGCCAGTTTTGGCGTTTTGACGCCAGAATTTCTATGCTGACTTGGAACGCCAGTTTGGGCCATCAAATCTCGGTCAAAGTTTAAACTATTATATATTGCTGGAAAGCCCAGGATGTCTACTTTCCAATGCAATTGAGAGCGCGTCAATTGGGCTTCTGTAGCTCCAAAAAATCCACTTCGAGTTCAGGGAGGTCAGAATCTAACAGCATCTGCAGTCCTTTTTAAGCCTCCGAATCAGATTTTTGCTCAGGTCCCTCAATTTCAGTCAGAAAATACCTGAAATCACAGAAAACACACAAACTCATAGTAAAGTCTAGAAATGTGATTTTTGAATAAAAACTAATAAAAACATAATAAAAACTAACTAAAATATGCTAAAAACATACTAAAAACAATGCCAAAAAGCGTATAAATTATCCATTCATCACAACACCAAACTTAAATTGTTGCTTGTCCCCAAGCAACTGAAAATCAAATATGATAAAAAGAATAGAATATACAATGGATTTCAAAAACATATATGAAGATCAATCTTAATTAGATGAGCGGGGCTATTAGCTTTTTGCTTCTAAATAGTTTTGGCATCTCACTTTATCCTTTGAAGTTCAGAATGATTGGCGTCTATAGGAGCTCAGAATTCAGATAGTGTTATTGATTCTCCTAGTTCAGTGTGTTGATTCTTGAACACAGCTACTTTATGAGTCTTGGCCGTGACCCAAAGCATTTTGTTTTCCAGTATTACCACCGGATACATAAATGCCACAGACACATAACTGGGTGAAACTTTTCAGATTGTGACTCAGCTTTGCTATAGTCCCCAATTAGAGGTGTCCAGAGCTCCTAAGGACACTCTTTTTTTGCTTTGGACCACGACTTTAACCGCTCAGTCTCAAGTTTTCACTTGACACCTTCACGCCACAAGCACATGGTTAGGGACAGCTTGGTTTAGCCGCTTAGGCCAGGATTTTATTCCTTTGGGCCCTCCTATCCACTGATGCTCAAAGCCTTGGATCCTTTTTTTATTTCACCCTTGCATTTTGGTTTAAAGGGCTATTGGCTTTTTCTACTTGCTTTTTCTTTTTCTTTCTTTTTTTTTTCGCATATACTTTTTTCTGCAAGCCTTTTTTATTCACTTCTTTTTCTTGCTTCAAGAATCACTTTTATGATTTTTCAGATCATCAATAACATTTCTCCCTTTTTTCCCTTATTCTTTCAAGAGCCAACATTTTTAACATTTAAAAACAACTATATCAAAAATATGCACTGTTCAAGCATTCATTCAGAAAAACAAAAAGTATTGCCACCACATCAAAATAATTAATCTGTTTTAAAATTCAAAATTCATGTACTTCTTTTTCTTTTTGCAATTAAAAACATTTTTCATTTAAGAAAGGTGATGGATTTATAGGACATTCATAACTTTAAGACATAAAATTTAAATTTTATTAATCATGGAATGAAAATAAGACTAAAAAATAAAAATAAGAGCAAACCAATAATAATAGAAGACAGAAAATAAAAAACAGAAAAATAAATGACTCTTAAAATAGATTCCTAATAATAAAGGTTATCACAGAGTTAAGACTCAACAACCTTGATTTTGAGTAGTGGATGCTCCTTCAATCTAGGGGGTGTTTGGTCCTTTAAGGGAGAGCTTCTGGCACTTCAGCTCCTGTAGCTCACGCCCCTGCTTCTCCTCTTCCTTAAGCAATTTACAGAGTATGCAGTTTTGATTCTGCTGTTCTTCATTAAGTTGATCCACAGCTTCTTGCAGCTTGGTGACAGATGCTTTTAGGTGGGTCTAGTAGTCGATTTCAGGGATTTCTGGGAGGAACTCCTGTGCCCTCCTCTTGATGGAGTTGTCTTGTACTTGTTGTCCTTCCATTGAATTTTTGGCGATTCGATCTTCGATTGGGATGAATTCATCTACTCCCATCCTCACCCCAACATCTTTACATAGCAGAGAAATTAAGCTTGGGTATGCCAATTTGGCTTCAGTGGAGTTCTTGTTTGCAATTGTGTAAATCTCATAAGAAATCAGATGATGAATCTCCACTTCATTTCCTAGCATAATACAATGAATCATCACCGCTCTTTTGACAGTGACCTCAGAGCGGTTGCTAGTGGGCAGTATGGAACGCCCAATGAAGTCCAACCAGCCTCTTGCGACTGGTTTGAGATCTCCTCTCTTGAGTTGGTTTGGGACACCTTTTGAATTGGTTATCCACTTAGTTCCAAGGAGGCATATGTCCTCTAGAACTTGGTCCAACCCCTTATCTTCTCTCACCATTCTCTTATTAAAGGATTCTGGATCATCTTGTAGTTGAGGCAATTCGAAAACCTCTCTTATTTTGTCTTGATGGAAGTAAATAATCCTTCCTCTGACCATGGTTCGGTAGGTATGAAAGGCGGTTCTAGTTATTCTCTGCTTATCTGTCAGCCACAGATTTGAATAGAATTCCTGAACCATGTTTCTTCCAACCTTTGTTTCAGGAATAGCTAGAATTTCCCATCCTCTGTTTCGAATTTGCTCTTGGATCTCCAGATATTCGTTTTTTTTCAGATCGAATTTAACTTCCGGGATCACTGATCTTAGAACCATTATTTTATGGTAATGGTCTGCATGTTCTTTGGTGAAGAACCTCTCTTGATTCCAAAGACTCTTTGGAGTATTATCTTTCTTGCCTCTTGAATTGGTTTGTTTTCCATTAGGAGCCATGATCTTGATGTGTCTTAGCTCAGTGATCACGGAAAAATACACCAAACTTAGAGGTTTGCTTGCCCTCAAGCAAAAGAAAGGAAAGAGGAGAGAGAGGAGGAGAGGCAAATTCGAATGGTGGAGAGGAGGGAATGGCCGAATGTGTATTTATAAGTGGAGGGGAGGGATTTTGAAAATTTTGAAAAAGATATGACATAAAGATATGACTGGTAGAAGAAAATAGAACCATGATATGAAAAAGATGAGATTTTTAAATGAAAAAGATATAAAGAGGTTAAATCTGAAAATTTGTTTATGCATCTAAGAATTAGAAGATGATATGATGAGTTCGGAAAAGATTTGGAAAGAAAATGAAAAGATACTTGAGTTTTTGAAGAAGATTTGGGAAAGAAATTTGAAAAGAGATTTAGAAAATTGTTGAATTTATGAAAATTGAGGGTGAATGATGAAAGTTTGAAACATGTTGATGTAGAAAATTATGAGTCAAAACATGAAAATTTGAAAAATTTTGAAGTGGAAAACAAAATCCTCTCCCCCTGCCTTTCTGGCATTAAACGCCCAGAATGGTATCCATTTTGGCATTTAACGCCCATAAGTTGGCCATTGTGGGAGTTTAACGCCCAGCCAGGTACCCTGGCTGGCGTTAAGCGCCAGAAATCCTTTGTTACTGGGCGTTTTTCTGAATGCCCAGGATGCTGCAATTCTGGCGTTAAACGCCCAGAATGGTACCCATTATGGCGTTTAACGCCCAAAATGGTACCTTTACTGGCGTTAAACGCCAGAATGGGTACCATTCTGGCGTTTGACGCCCAAAATGCTCCTTACTGGCGTTTTCTTGCCAGTGAGCTCCTTTTCTCTGCTTTTTACGCTGAATCCTTCTGTAACTCTGTGAACAATTTTGATGATTAATCTTGAAGAAAATTTATATCAAACTTCTACAAGTATTAATTAAAACAAATAACTTGCTAATGGCTGGGTTGCCTCCCAGCAAGCGCTTCTTTATTGTCTTTACCTGGACCTGGACTTAGCTTTATTCAAGCCTCAGTTTTGAGCACTCTTCCTCAAAATTGCTTTCAAGATAATGTTTGATTCTCTGTCCATTAACATTGAACTTTTTATCAGAGTCAATATCCTGAAGCTCAACATATCCATACGGTGATACACTTGTGGTCACATATGGTCCCCTCCATCGTGATTTCAATTTCTCGGGGAATAGTCTGAGCCTAGAGTTGAAGAGCAGAACCTTCTGTCCTGGTTCAAAGACTCTAGATGACAGTTTCTTGTCATGCCACTTTTTTTGCTTTCTCCTTATAAATTTTAGCATTTTCAAAAGCATTGAGTCTGAATTCCTCTATCTCATTCAGCTGGAGCAACCTTTTTTCTCCATCTAACTTAGCATCCAGGTTTAGGAATCTAGTTGCCCAGTAGGCCTTATGTTCCAGTTCCACTGGCAGATGATAGGCCTTGCCATACACGAGCTGGTATGGAGAGGTTCCTATAGGAGTCTTGAATGCTGTTCTGTACGCCCACAGAGCATCATCCAAGCTTTTTGCCCAATCCTTTCTTCGGGCAATTACAGTCCGTTCCAGGATTCTTTTTAGTTCTCTATTAGAGACTTCAGCCTGCCTATTTATCTGTGGGTGATATGGAGTTGCTACCTTGTGGCTAATTCCATATCGGACCATAGCAGAATATAGCTGTTTATTGCAGAAATGTTTCTGGAGGAATTTTAGTACGGTCTTAGTATCATTAGTGGGTGTGGCAATTGCTTCTACCCATTTAGATTCATAGTCTACTACCACCAGAATGTAAGTGTTTGAGTATGATGGTGGGAAGGGAACCATGAAGTCAATACCCCATACGTCAAACAACTCAATCACTAAGATCCTTTTGTTGAGGCATAGCATAACCATGAGGCAAGTTGCCAGCTCTTTGGCAACTATCACAGTTACGCACAAACTCTCGGGCATCTCTATAGAGAGTAGGCCAGTAGAAGCCACATTGGAGGACCTTAGTGGCTATTCGCTCACCTCCGAAATGTCCTCCATACTGTGATCCATGGAAATGCCATAGGATCTTCTGTGCCTCTTCTCTAGGCATACATCTGCGGATCATTCTGTCTGCACATCTCTTAAAGAGATATGGTTCATCCCATAAGTAGTACTTTGCATCAGAAATTAGTTTTTTCGTCTGCATCCTATTGTACTCTTTGGGTATGAACCTCACAGCTTTATAATTCGCAATGTCTGCAAATCATAGTGCTCCCTGAATGGCAAAAAGTTGCTCATCCAGAAAGGTTTCAGAGATCTCAGTAGGAGGGAGGGACGCCCCTACTACTGGTTCTATCCGAGACAGGTGATCAGCTACCTGGTTCTCTGTCCCTTTTCTGTCTCTTATTTCTATATCAAACTCTTGCAGAAGCAACACCTATCTTATGAGCCTGGGTTTTGAATCTTGCTTTGTGAGTAGGTATTTAAGAGCAGTATGGTCAGTATACACAATCACTTTTGAACCTACTAAATAGGATCTAAACTTGTCAATGGCATAAACCACTGCAAGTAACTCTTTTTCTGTGGTTGTGTAATTCTTCTATGCATCATTTAAAACACGGCTAGCATAGTAAATGACGTGCAGAAGCTTGTTATGCCTCTATCCCAACACTGCACCAATGGTATGGTCACTGGCATCACACATTAGTTCGAATGGTAATGTCCAGTTTGGTGCAGAGATGACTGGTACTGTGACCAGCTTAGCTTTCAGGGTCTCAAACGCCTGCAGACACTCTTTGTCAAATACAAATGGCATGTCAGCAGCTAGAGGTTTTGCTATTTTCGAAAAATCCTTTATAAACCTCCTGTAGAATTCTGCATGTCCCAGAAAGCTTCTGATTGCTTTTACATTGGTAAGTGGTGGTAATCTTTCAATTACCTCTACCTTAGCTTGATCCACCTCTATTCCTTTATTCGAAATTTTATGCCCAAGGACAATTCCTTCAGTCACCATAAAGTGACATTTTTCCCAGTTTAAAACTAGGTTAGTCTCTTGGCACCTTTTCAGAACAAGTGCTAGATGATCAAGATAGGAGCTGAATGAGTCTCCAAATACTGAGAAGTCATCAATGAAGACTTCCAGAAATTTTCCCACCATATCAGAGAAAATAGAAAGCATGCATCTCTGAAAGGTTGCAGGTGCATTGCACAGACCAAAAGGCATTCTTCTGTAGGCAAATACTCCAGATGGACATATGAATGCTGTTTTCTCTTAGTCTTGAGGGTCTACTGCAATTTGGTTGTAACCTGAGTAGCCATCCAAAAAGCAGTAATAGTCATGACCTACTAGTCTCTCTAGTATCTGGTCTATGAATGGTAAAGGAAAATGATCCTTTCTGGTGGCGGTATTGAGCCTTCTGTAGTCAATACACATACGCCACCCTATGACTGTTCTTGTAGGAACCAGTTCATTCTTGGACAGGGCTTACCCAGGGGCTATCAAAAATAGGATAAATAATCCCAACCTCTAGTAACTTAGTGACCTCTTTCTGCACGACCTCCTTCATGGCTGGATTTAGCCGCCTCTGTGGTTGAACCACTGGCATAGCATCATCCTCCAATAAGATCTTGTGCATGCATCTTGCTGGGCTAATGCCCTTAAGATCACTTATGGACCACCCAAAAGCTGTCTTGTGTGTCCTTAGCACTTGAATTAGTGCTTTCTCTTCCTGTGGATTTAAAGAAGAGCTTATGATCACTCCAAAAGTGTTATTTTCTCCTAGAAATGCATATTTCAGGGATGGTGGGAGTGGTTTGAGCTCGGGTTTAGGAGGCTTATCCTCTTCTTGATAAATTTTCAGAGGTTCTTTTATTTCCTCTGATTCCTCCAGATCAGACTGAACATCTTTAAAGATATCCTCTAGCTCTGATTCAAGACTTTCAGTCATATTGATCTCTTCCACCAAAGAGTCAATAATATCAGTGCTTATGCAGTCATTTGATGTGTCTGGATGCTGCATAGCTTTGACAGCATTTAACTTAAACTCATCCCCATTGACTCTCAGGGTCACTTCCCCTTTTTGTACATCAATAAAAGTTCATCCAGTTGCTAGGAAAGGTCTTCCTATAACGAGAGTCGCACTCTTGTGCTCCTCTATTTCCAGCACTACAAAGTCAGTGGGAAAGGCAAATGGCCCAACCTTGACAATCATGTCCTCAATTATGCCTGATGGATATTTAATGGAGCCATCAGCAAGTTGAAGACATATCCGGGTTGATACTTGCTCCAAGGTCACATAGAGCTATCTTGGTGCAAGCACCCTCTAATGTGCATGGTATCATAAAGCTTCCTGGATTTTTAAGCTTCTCTGGTAAGCTTTTCAGAATGACTGCACTGCATTCTTCAGTGAGAAACACCTTTTCAGTTTCTCTCCAATCCTTCTTATGACTTAAGATCTCTTTCATGAACTTAGCATAAGAGGGTATTTGCTCAAGTGCCTTTGCAAACGGGATCTTTATCAAAGGAGTTCTGAGATAGTCTGCAAAGCGGGCAAATTATTTATCCTGTTCTGCTTGGCGTAGTTTCTGAGGATAAGGCATCCTGGCTTTATATTCTTCAACCTTAGTTGCTGCAGGTTTATTCCCTACAGAGGTGGTTGGAGAAGCCTTCTTAGAGGGGTTACTATCAGCACTTGCAGGTGTCTGATCCCTCACTAGCGTTTGAACGCCAGGATTGGGTGCTGGATGGTTGTTTAATGCCAGCTTCCCACCTTTTTCTGGCGTTTGAATGCCTGAACTGGGCAAAGAATGGGCGTTCAACGCCAACTTTTCACCCTTTTCTGGCATTTGAATGCCAGAGTTATTCCTCTCTGGGTTCTTGCTGTCCTCAAAGGGATTTTGGGCGGTGGTTTGGTCATTCTCTGTCAGTTGTTCCTTTCTTGTCTTTCAGCTACTTTGAGCTGATTTATTCAATGTCTTTCTGCTCCTTAATTGGACAGCTTGGCATTCTTTTGTTATCTGTTTAGATAGATGCTGTCTTGTCTGATTCAATTGTGCTTCCATATTCTAGTTAGCATTTTTAGTGTCTTGCAGCATCTCTTTAAATTCTTCTAATTGTTTTGTCACAAGGAGTAATTGCTGATTAAGTTCAACAATCTGTTCTTGAGGATTAGGATCAGTAGTTACTGCCCTAGACTCTTCTTTTATAGAGGACTCATTGCTTGAGTACAGATGCTGATTTCTAGCAACCGTATCTATGAGTTCTTGAGCTTCTTCAATCGTCTTTCTCATGTGTATAGATCCACCAGCTGAGTGGTCTAGAGACATTTGAGCTCTTTCTGTAAATCCATAGTAGAAGATGTCTAACTGTACCCACTCTGAAAACATTTTAGAGGGACATTTCCTTAGCATCCCTTTGTACCTCTCCCAGGCATTATAAAGGGATTCATTATCCTATTGTTTAAAGCCTTGGATGTCCAGCCTCAGCTGTGTCATCCTTTTTGGAGGGTAAAATTGATTCAGGAATTTGTCTGATAGCTGTCTCCATGTTTTTATGCTTGCTGTGGGTTGGTTATTTAACCACCTTTTAGCTTGATCTTTTACAGCAAATGGAAACAGTAACAATCTGTAGACATCCTGATCCACTTTTTTATCACGTACTGTGTCAACAATTTGTAGGAACTGTGCCAGAAACTCAGTAGGTTCTTCCTGTGGAAGGCCGGAATACTGGCAATTTTGCTGCACCATGATAATGAGCTGAGGATTTAGCTCAAAACTGCTTGCTTTGATGGGAGGTATACAGATGCTACTCCTATATGCAGCTGTAATGGGGTTAGCATATGACCCCATAGTCCTTTTGGACTGTTCATTTCCACTTAGGTCCAAAATGGAGAAAGGGAGATGATGTGGATTGCAAATAAAATATATTTTTGTTTTTATTTTATTTTAATTAAAATTAACCGAATAAAATAAAACTAAATAAATGAAAAATAAAATAAAAGTTTCGAAAATTAAGAGAAAAAGTAAAAAGATAAATAAATAATTCGAATGCTAAAATGGCTAATTAATTAAAAAGATTTGAAAAATTCTGGATATGGTTTTCGAAAATTAGAAGAAAATAAAATAAAAACAAATTGAAAACTAAATTAATTAATTAAAAAGATTTTGGAATTAGCAATCAAAAAGATATGATTGCAGTTTATTTTAAAAAAGATATGATTGAGAATATATGATTGCAATTTATTAAAAAAAGATATGATTGAAAAGATATGATTGAAGAAATTAAAAAGATTTGATTTTTGAAAAAGATTTGAAAAGATCAATTTTTGAAATTAGAATTTTGACTTGACTAAAAAAAAAGATATGATTTTGAAAATCTTTGACTAATTTAATGCAAAAGTTCGAAATTTATGAGTAAAATAAGGAAAAGATATTTTTTTATTTTTGAATTTTAATGAGAAAAGAGAAAAACAACAGAATGACATTAAACTTAGAAATTTTAGATCAAAACAAAGAGAACAAACAAGAAAACTTTGAATGTCAAGATGAACACCAAGAACACTTTGAAGATCAAGATGAACACCAAGAAAAATTTTTTTAAAAAATTTTTAAGTAAATAAAAGCACAAAAACACCAAACTTAAAATTTTTAGAAAATCAGACACAAATTTTCGAAAATTTAAAGGAAAACACAAAGAAGACACCAAATTTAGAATTTTTAAAGATCAAGAAGAAACTAGGAACATGCAAATTCGAAAAATTAAAAGAAAATAAAAGCATGCAATTGACACCAAACTTAAAATATGAAACTAAACTCAAATAAAAGACTCAAATTTAGTGACTCTAAACCAACAAAAATAAATTATTCCTAATCTAAGAAACAAGATAAACCGTCAGTTGTCCAAACTCGAACAATCCCCGGCAACGGCGCCATAAACTTGGTGCACGAAATTACAATCACACTTTTGTAACTCCGCACAACTAACCAGCAAGTGCACTGGGTCGTCCAAGTAATACCTTACGTGAGTAAGGGTCGATCCCACGGATATTGTTGGCTTGAAGCAAGCTATGGTTATCTTGTAACTCTTAGTCATGATATCAATAATTCTCAGATTTAATTGTAAAAAAAAAAAAGAACATGAAATAAATACTTGTTATGCAGTAATGGAGAACAGGTTGAGGTTTTGGAGATGCTTTGTCTTCTAAATTTCTGCTTTCCTACTGTCTTCTTCTTCATGCACGCAAGGCTCCTTCCATGGCAAGCTATACGTTGGTGGATCACCGTTGTCAATGGCTACCATCCATCCTCTCAGTGAAAATGGTCCAAATGCGCTGTCACCGCACGGCTAATCATCTGTCGATTCTCACTCATGTTGGAATAGGATCCATTGATCCTTTTGCATCTGTCACTACGCCCAGCACTCATGAGTTTGAAGCTCGTCACAGTCATCCCTTCCCAGATCCTACTCGGAATACCACAGACAAGGTTTAGACTTTTCGGATCTCAGGAATGGCCGCCAATAATTCTAGCCTATACCACGAAGGTCCCAATCTTAGATTAGAAACCCAAGAGATACACATTCAAGCTTGATTACATGTAGAACGGAGGTGGTTGTCAGGCACACATTCATAGGTGAGAATGATGAGTGTCACGGATCATCGCATTCATCAGGTTGAAGTGCGAATGAATATCTTAGAATAGAAACAAGCGTGATTGAAAGGAAAACAGTCGTAATTGCATTAATCCATCAAAACACAGCAGAGCTCCTCACCCCCAACCATGGGGTTTAGAAACTCATGCCATAGAAGATACAATATGAAACGTGTAAAGTGTCATGAGGTACAAGATGAATCACTAAAAGTAGTTTTTATAATAAACTAGTGCCCTAGGGTTACAGAAAATGAGTAAGCTAGAATAGTTAGTGTAGAAATCCACTTCCAGGGCCCACTTGGTGTGTGCTTGGGCTGAGCATTGAAGCTTTTACGTGTAGAGACCTTTCTTGGAGTTAAACACCAGCTTTTGTGCTAGTTTGGGCGTTTAACTCGAGCTTTCATGCTAGTTCTGGCGTTTTGACGCCAGAATTTCTATGCTGACTTGGAACGCCAGTTTGGGCCAACAAATCTCGGTCAAAGTATGGACTATTATATATTGCTGGAAAGCCCAGGATGTCTACTTTCCAACGCAATTCAGATCGCGCCAATTGGGCTTTTATAGCTCCAGAAAATCCACTTCAAGTGCAGGGAGGTCAGAATCGAACAGCATCTGCAGTCCTTTTTCAGCCTCCGAATAAGATTTTTTCTCAGGTCCTTCAATTTCAGCCAGAAAATACCTGAAATCACCGAAAAACACACAAACTCATAGTAAAGTCCAAAAATGTGATTTTTCAATAAAAACTAATAAAAACATAATAAAAAATAACTAAAATATGCTAAAAACATACTAAAAACAATGCAAAAAAGCGTATAAATTATCTGCTCATCAGTTATGCTACCCTATTGTTGAGGAGACGGATAACCAAGAGGATGAACAAGAGAAAGTTGTTGAGAATAAACTCTGTGAGATTGATGAAAAGGGACCTCAGCTTGAGGCAAAGAATGAACTGAAGCCTCTTCCATCTCATTTGAAGTATGCTTTCTTAGAGGACAACCAAAAGTTTCCGATCATTATTGCTAGTGAGCTTTCTAGTGAAGAAGAAGGAAAGCTCCTAGATGTTCTAAGAAAGTACAAGAAGGCAATTCGCTGGAGCCTAGCCGATAATGTGGGGATTAACCCCCGCAAGTGCATGCATCGTATATTTCTACAAGAGGGAGCTTGGCCGATTAGGCAACCGCAAAGGAGGCTCAACCCAACCATCCTTGATGTGGTAAAGAAGGAGGTCACTAGGCTACTTGATGCGGGTATCATATGCCAAATTTCTGACAGTGAGTGGGTGAGCCCGGTCCAGGTTGTTCCCAAGAAATCGGGCATCACTGCGGTTAAAAAGGATGATGGTGAAGTGGTCACCAAGAGAGTACAAAATGCTTGGCGAGTGTGCATCGATTATAGAAGGTTGAACACCGCTACAAGGAAGGACCACTACCCTTTGCCCTTTATTGATCAGATGTTGGACCGTTTGGCGGGTAAATCCCATTATTGCTTTCTTGATGGATTCACTGGTTACTTCCAAATTCACATTGCCCCTGAGGATCAGGAAAACACCAGATTCACTTGTCCTTTTGGCACCTTTGCCTACAAAAGGATGCCATTTGGACTATGTAATGCACCTACTACTTTTCAGCGGAGTATGACCAGTGTCTTTTCTGATCTGATGGAGAATTGTCTGGAAGTCTTTATGGATGACTTCAGTGTTTATGGAACTTCATTTGATTGTTTCTTAGAGAACTTGGCCAAGGTCTTAGCTAGATGTGTTGACACTAACATTGTCTTAAACTTTGAAAAATGCCACTTTATGGTAAGATAAGGTATAGTGTTAGGACATGTAGTATCTCATGAAGGCATTTCTGTAGATCTGGCCAAGGTCGATGTTATCACCACTTTACCTCACCCCTCATCTGTGAGGGGGCTCCGCTCGTTTTTGGGACATGTAGGATTTTACAGGCGCTTTATTAAGGATTTCAGCAAGATTGCTTTGCCATTGTCGCGCCTACTCCAAAAAGATGTGGACTTTGAGTTTGACAGTGCATGTGTAAGTACATTTGAAGAGCTAAGGAGAGCTCTTACCACAGCACCGATTGTGCGAGGCCCCAACTGGACGCTACCATTCGAGATAATGTGCGATGCGTCAAACCATGCTTTAGGTTCCGCGCTTGCAAAGCGCGATGGTAAACTTTCTTATGTCATTGCTTACTCTTCTAAAACATTGGATGCAGCACAATCCAACTATACCACTACAGAAAAGGAACTCCTAGCTATTGTTCATGCTTTAGATAAATTCAGATCTTATTTGCTAGGGTCAAAGATAGTGGTATACACGGATCATGCAGCTTTGAAGTACTTATTGATAAAGAATGAGTCAAAACCTAGACTCATCCGTTGGATCTTACTTTTGCAATAATTCGACATTGGGATTAGGGACCGGAGTGGGTCTCAAAACTTGGTTGCGGATCATTTAAGCTGCCTTGAGAATTTAAAATTTGACCTATTTCCGATCAATGACTCATTCCCATTAGATAGTTTGCATGTTGTGTTAGATAGCTTTCCTTGGTTTGCACCAATGGCGAACTACTTGGTCGCAAAATCTTCCCTCCTGACTTTTCTAAACACCAAAGAGACAAGTTGAGGAGTTATTCCAAATACTACATTTGGCATGACCCTCACTTGTGGAAGAGGGGAGTGGACCAAGTAATTCGAAGATGTGTCCCGGAATCTGAAATTCAACCCATTCTTGAAGCTTGCCATTCATCCGAATGTGGCGGCCACTTTGGCCCACAGAGGACAACTAAAAAGGTGTTAGATTGTGGATTCTGGTGGCCAACCTTATTCAAGGATGCTAACCGGTTCTGTGTGTCTTGCCATCAGTGTCAGATGTCGGGAAACACGTCCTAAAGGGATGAGACGCCTCAGCAACCTATGTTGTTCTGTGAGATATTTGATGTATGGGGTATTGACTTTATTGGACCTTTTCCCAACTCAAGTGGGTATCTGTATATTCTGTTAGTGGTTGACTACGTGTCAAAGTGGGTAGAAGCAATACCTACCCACCTTGACGATGCCAATACTGTCATTTCTTTTATCAAGAATAACATTGTGTACCGTTATGGGTCGCCACGAGCAATCGTGAGCGACCAAGGATCGCACTTTTGTAACAGGAAAGTAAAGGCACTGCTCAAGCGCTATGAAGTATTGCATAAGGTTGCAACTGCTTATCACCTACAAACCAACGGGCAAGCAGAAGTGTCCAACCGGGAGATTAAGAGAATTTTGGAGAAAGTGGTCAATCCACAAAGGAATGATTGGAGCCTCCGGTTAGGAGATGCACTTTGGGCGTATAGGACGGCCTACAAGACTCCGTTGGGGATGAGTCCCTTCCGGATCGTCTATGGTAAGGCATGCCACCTTCCAGTGGAGATTGAGCATAAAGCCTATTGGGCGGTAAAGCAGTGCAACATGGATTTTACCAAGGCGGGTGTGGCTAGGAAATTATAGCTAGAGGAGCTCGAGTGTTTGAACGAAGCATATGAGAATGCCCGGATCTACAAGGAAAAGTCTAAAGCATTCCATGACCATCACATCCAAAAGAAGGATTTTCAAGAAGGTGATGAGGTTCTCCTCTACAACTTGAGGCTTAGATTCATGCCTGGCAAGCTCCGTTCTAGATGGGAAGGACCCTTCAAGGTGAAAGAGATAAAGCCCTATGGGGTGGTGGAATTGTTTGATCCTAAAATTGAAACAACTTTCAAGGTGAATGGACGTAGAGTGAAGAAGTACCATGGCTACAAGTTTCCAAAAGAGCTAGAGGTGTTCCTACTAATGGATGCACCTAGAGGAGGAGAAGCTTGAGCGACTAACCGTCCAACTTAAGGACGTTAAAGAAAAGTGCTTGGTGGAAGGCACCCCACCGTGGTAAGATCTTCCTTGTGTATACCTTCTTGCTTTTAGCATTAGATTGTTGTACATTTTGTGACTTCTTGATGTTGTTGATTGCTTAGGAATGCTAGTTTTGTTGATCTTGTTGGATAAATAGGATGTTCATATAGATTTCATAATTTTGGTATGAATGAATTACTGAAGTTGGAGAAAATGCTTGTTTTGAATAGTGCATGAAATTGTGAGTGTTTCCTTGACTACCTAGCTCAAACACCTGCCAAGAATGTGTTAGAATAGCCCTTTCTATGTTGTTTAAAAAAAAGAGAGGGGAAAAGGGGGCATCCGCGCGCGAGCGCACTGTATGCGCGTGTGCCGGTGGTGCATTTCATACTCCTGGTACAAAAACCCGAGAGTTATGCCCACCTTGTGCCCACTTCATGCCAGGCACCAACGCGCAAGCGTGCGTGACACCTACACGCCCCTTGAAAATTAGCCATCGACTCGCAAGCGCACTGTGCGCGCGCGCCTCGATTGTGCAATCTGAACTCCCTGGTACAAAAACCAGAGAATTGTGCCAAACTTGTGCCTATTCTGTGCCCGCGACTGACGCACAGGCTTGTGCTGCATGCCAACTCTGGTACAAAAACCCGAGAGTTAGGCCTACTTTGTGCCAACTCTGTGTCAGGAACCCAACTGTCTTCACGCGTATGCGCCCTTGACGCGTACGCGCCCCTCGCTCAACCCTCACCGATGCGTAAGCCCACCGTGTGCGCGCGGGTCGGTCGCGCGAACCAGTTTTAAAGCTAGCGCGCCCTGCTTCTTTCCTTCTCTCACCTTCTTTCTTGTTTCCTTTCTTCTTCTTCCATCACTTTTCTTCTTCTTCTTCTTCTTCTTCTTCTTCTTCTTCTTCTTCCACTACATCTCTTCTCTCTCTTTTTCTTTTCTCACAAAAGAATACTCCACCTTGTTCTCTTCCCCTTCTCAAGGTTCTACTTCTTCTATACTTCATCTCTTACTCTCTTTGCATAATCTCTTCTAGTTACATGTTTCTTTTTGATTGATTCTCTTATTTTCTCTTTTACTTGCATGATCATACTACTTGCTTTTTGCTTGTTTACTTTTTTCTTCTCTTGTTTTCCTATGGATGTTGTGTGATGATTGAAATTTCATTTTGGGACTCTGATTGGTCGAGTATCTCATATTTGCTCATTGTTTGAAATTTCATATATGCACGAATGCCATTTTGGTTTATTTTAGTCATATACATTCAATTTGGTGCTTCCTCCTCATTCACTTGCTCCCTTCTAAGTGCATTGAGTCCACTTTGCTTTATGCTTGCTAATTAATACTCATTGAACATGACTTGCTCTTTGTTATGGATGCATGAGATTATTCTTCTCGTGCCATATTGCATGCTTTACTCACTCTTGCATCCCATGCCAAGTGTTGTGACCCATGCCTCTATGATCACTTTGTTGCACTATTTGTTTTGGGCACTACCTTTCACTTGTATGTTTTCGTTGAGATGATTCTTTGGGTTTAATGTTTTCCGATTTTCCCTCCCTTTTTCAGGATGGCTACCAAGAAAGGCAAGGAGAAAGCTTCAAAGAAACCGGCCACAAAGAGGGCACCCCAAAAGTCAAACTCTAAGGCGCACTCTTCATTAGGAGCCAAACCCCTATCTAAGAAGGCGAAGGCACCCGCTCCTATTGATGAAAAGAGAAGAGCAAACCAGCAAAGGATTCTTCAAAGTTCCCCAACCACTTCTGCGAACTTGTGTTCCCCGCCATGGTTGAGAGGAACTATCATGCCGAGCATCTACTCACCCCGCTGGACAAGGTTGCTCATTGTATTCTACCCCGCATTGAACGGCAAGGATGGGAGTTTCTTCTGAGAAAACCACAGGAAGTCAACCTCTCATGGGTGGTAAAATTCTACACTAACTACCATCTTCCCTCTCTTTAATCGGTATACGTGCACCGGAAGCATGTCCCAATTTCAGAAGAGGCTATTCAGCAAGTGCTTAATGTCCTACCGGTAGCAAGTGACATGGATGACTACCAAGAGAAGAGTTTGGGTTTGATTGGGACTCGATCCTCCGAGTCATTGCTGAACCAGAGACATTTTGGACCCATGGTTGACTCCGGATGCAGCCCAAGTGCATTGACGCATGTTCTCTCACTATAGAAGCTAGAGCTTGGGCACAGATCCAATTCCACTATGTGCTACCTAGTACCCACAAGTTGTCCTTCACGGCAGATCTCGCGTTGCTTGTTTGGTGTGGTCTCACGGAGAGACCGGTGAACATTCCGCTTCTTATCAAGCAAGAGATGGGTCAAGTCCACGCCTGGGGTAATTTGCCCTTTCCAACATTGGTGTTTGATTTAGTTGCTGCTGTGGGTATTCCTTGGAAAGCCGTGGACACGAAGGCCATAATTCCGGCTAAGGGCGATGTTGTCCCAAGCAAAAAATACTTACAGCTTCCTATGAACAACCCAAGCCTTGACATAGCCCCTCCACCTACTATTCCTTCCACCTCATCATCACCACCACGGCAAGGATCCACCCATCAAAGGATAGAAGATCTACACCGAAAGATTGATAGATATGAGCGGCGCAACCAACGCCGATACACTTACATCAATAAGCTCTTGCGTTGTGTTACCCCTAGCATGGAGGAACCCGAGATATTCACGTCCACCTCAAACCCAAGTAATGGGAGCTCTGATGAAGGGGATACTGAAGGTTCCGGTCCTGATCGCCCTTTGCGCATTGTTGGTAGCACGGAGGACCGTGCTAAATTCTAAGTGTGGGGAGGTCGTTCGACCGATCTCCATCGGTAACAACCTCTTCCTTTCAACACCCATGGATTTATCTTTTGCTTAGTAGTTAGTACATTGCATGTGTAGTTAGTCTTGCTTGTAAATACCCTTTGCATGATAGTTAGTCTCTATAGAGTTACTTGGTCAGAATAATGACTTCTTCCCCAAGAAACTGTATTTTCGGGGTACCCAACCAATTTTGAAAATTTTCTTTTTGTGCAAACTTGCTTCAAGAATGTATTTTGGAACACAGTGATTGAGCTAAGAACACAAGCATGTGAGTTTTGAGCATATTGTGTGGTTATATCTTCTAACCACTATTTTCCATTCTTGTGTGCAGTATTCTCTCTCTATGACTGTAATCCTTGCTTTGTCTAATTCTATATGTCCATTACTTTGTGTATGAATGCATTTATATGATTGAGGCCATCATTTCAATAGTCACTTCACCCAAATGGCCTTAACCCTTTTATCTACTATTGCTAACCAATTTTGAGCCCATGATAAACCCTTTTTGTTCTTAAATAGTGCACATCAACAACCCTAAGTGAAAAATAATGAATGTCCCTATATTTGGATCCTTGATTAGCTTAGGTAAGTGAGGTTGTGTATTATTCAAATGGGAGGGTGTACTTGGGAACTTGGGTAGATGTAAAGGTGTATATTCATAGTTGTAATTGGAAATTTTGTGAATCGGGAACATACTCATGTATTGAATGATTGAACCATATGCATTGAAACTTTTGTACATGAAACCCCAAGAAAAAGGGGACCAAAAAAAATAAAAAATAATATTATATGTGTATATACGAGAATGTAAGAAAAGGAAATAGAAAAATAGAAGAAACAAAAATATGGAAAAAAAAGAGAAAGCAATAAAAAGGGACAAAAATGCCCCAAGACAAAGTAATAATAACAATACATATGGGATGTGAATTGAAAAAGAATGCATGAGTATGCAAAAAGTAAAACCCATGGGTAGCTAGGCATTGTATTAGAGTTGTATAGGTTGTTCTATGTGTTGAGTGAGAACTCAGGTTAATCAAGGATTCGAATTTTAAGCTCACTTGACCATATACATCCTTACCTTCACCCTAGCCCCATTACAACCCATGAATAAGACCTCATGATACTTGTATGCATGCATGAGGTAATTGTTGATTGTTAGATGAAAGACAAATCTTGGAAAGCATGATTAGGAGAGGATTGAGTGACGAACCCTATACACCTGAGCGAATAGAGCGGATACACTTCCGGTGAGGGTTCGATGCTCAAATCCTTATTCCCGGCTTTCACAAGCTTTCATCTAGCAAGTTATATGCACTTCATAGTGAGGTTCAAATTGGTAGGATTCATGAACTACATATCATTTTCGTCCCGTATGCTCATATGTGTTCTTGGAGGATAGATGCACCCTTGACCAAGTAGATAGATGCTTTTACGTTAGTTGCATGCATTCATTTACGTAATTTGCACTTCATAAACCCTTTCTTACCATGATCTTTGGTCTTTTTATTTTAAGCATGAGGACATGCTTGGTTTAAGCGTGGGGAGATTTGATAAACCCCAATTTTAAGGTTTATATTGTGTGGAATTTGAGGGTTTTGTCAATATTTTTCACACTTATTCACAAGAATTGCATGGTTTTGTGTTCTCTTCCTAATATTGCTTCATGATGCAAAACATGCTTCTTTTACCTTAGAATTGCTATATTTTGATCCTCTTTTATTACCATTCGATGCCGTGACGTGTTTGTTGAGTGATTTCAGAATTTATAGGGCAAGAATGGCCTAGAAGGGAGAAAGAAAGAATGCACAAGAGGAAGGAACATGAAGATTTGGATTTTGGGAATTTCAGCATGGGCGTGCACGCGCACCTCACGCGCATGCGCGGGTGTGGACAGCTGGATACGGCGCGCAAAGATCGACGCATCCGCGTAGATTAGAGAAATCTGCCTCAGCGCATGATAAACCCCATTTTTAGGGTTTATCATGTATAGATTTAAGAGTTTTGTCAACGATCCTCCACACTTATTCATATAAAACTGCATGATTTTCTGTTCCTTTCCCATTTTGCCTCATAGATGAAAATATGCTTCTTTTGCATCAAAATTGATATATTGTAATCCCCCTCTATTACCATTCGATGCCTTGATCCATTTGTTAAGTGGTTTCAGAAGTTACAGGGCAAAAATGGCTAAGAGGAGTGAAGGAAGCATGCATGAATGGAAGGAGCATGGAATAAATTAAAGATTTGAAGTTTGGACATGCACGGACACGCGCACCTAGCGCGTACGCGTGAATGCGTACACCCATAGCCAGCACAGTGGAGCCAAGTGAGGAGCAGGCGCGCTTATATGGCTGGGCCATATCTCCTGTGATGCTCCCGCGCACCGTGCGCCTGCGCGCAGATCGCAAAAAGACCCCAGGGATGCATACGCGTGCCGTGCGCGTACGCGTCAATGGACGCACGTGATTTTTAATCAAAATATGTGACCAGCGATTTCAAGGAGTCCCAGGCCCTGTTTTGGAACAGAATTTTGGAAGGAAAAGCTTAAGAAGACCAAGGATTAGGAGTGTTAGGACAATTAGTCATAATTCTAGATATTTTAGGGAGTTAGTTACATTTTGTTTTTAGAGAGAGAAACTCCAACTTCTCTCTAGAATTTCACTTCTCCCATTGCAATTCTCCTGGGATTTCTTGGTGAGATCCATTGCCAATTCATAGTTCTACTCTTCTTCTACTCATAATTGATGTTCTTTTGATTCAATCTCTTAGATCTAGATTTGTTTGACTTTGTTACCCTGATTTTGGATTAATGAATTGTATCATTTCATTCAATTGCTTGATTGTTGATGACTGTGTGGATTAGATAGCTTTAATTCAATTTTCTTCTCTCAATTACATCATGTCTTCTATGATTTCCTACCAAGTGTTTGTGATAATGACAACCCTAACTATGGAGTAGATTTCTCTTACTTGGCTTAGGGGTTGAGTTATTGGAGACACTTGAATAGTGGATATTAATTGTAGATTATGAATTGGGAGTTGCTAATTGACTTGGAGTGCACTAAAGCTAGACTTCCCTAGGGTGAGACTAGGACTTGTGACTCAAGTTAGTTACTCTCACTTGACTTTCCTCCATTGTTAGGGGGTTAACTAAGTGAAGCAATAATCAATTCTTATCATAATTGAAGGAAACTATAATGATGAAACTTCCAATGCTCACCCTTAGCGAAGGCCTTTATCTTAATTAATTGTTGTTTGCTTTTGTTAGCTTGAATTCTTGCACCAACTCTAAAAACCATAAAAGCTTTCCTAATCAATGATGTGCATTCTAAGGCAATTCCTATGGAGAACGACCCGGGATCAAGACTCTTGGTCATAGATTTTAGAATTGTTTGATGCGATATTTGCGTGTTGGTTAAACTATACTCACGATTGGATTCATTGCTAATTTCTAACCGGCATAAGAATATGCGGTTCATCAAAATGGCGCCGTTGCCCAAAAAAGTGTGTTGATTCGGGACCTTGTTTAGTCTCTTGTGTCATTGACAGAGTCCAATTTATTGACTGTATGTGTGACTTTGGTGCATGCGTTAGCATTATGCCTTTTTCCATTTATCATCTATTAAAGCTCCCACTGTTAAAGCAGTCGGTGGCTAGGTTTGTCTTGGCGGACAAGAGCATAATAACCTTGTCGGGTATTGTGAAAGATGTGTTGGTCAACATCAAGGGTTTGATATTTCCAATTGATTTCCATATTATTGTGATGCTACCAAGTGAATCCGAAAGGGCATCATCTATCCTACTTGGGAGGCCATTTTTTAGGACCTCTAGATTCAAGTTGGATGCTCATTCTGGGACCTACTCATTTGAGATAGATGGGAGAGTTGTAAGTTTTAGCCTAGAAGAATCAATGAGGCACCCACTGGAGAACCATTCCATATTTCGGTATGATCTAATTGACAACATTGTGGCCGAAGTGCATTATGCAAAGCTAGAAGAATAATATATGGTTGAAGAAGATAGTGAAGATCCAAGTGAAGAAGTTCAAGTGACAAGCCAAGAGCAAAAACTAGAATTGAAGCCACTACCACCCCACCTAAAGTATTCATATCTTGATGAAGCCCACAAGTTCCCGGTGATCATAGCAAGGGAACTAAATCCTCAACAAGAAGAGAATTTGCTATGTGTTTTAAGGAAGAACAAAAGGGCAATAGGGTGGAGTTTCGCGGATCTAGTGGGGATAAGTCCCCAAGTGTGTGAGCCCTGGATCCTTTTGGAAGAAGAAGCTAGACCCGTGAGACAACCTCAAAGGCACTTAAATCCGACTATTTTGGAGGTTGTCAAGAAAGAGGTAACACGGTTACTCAAGGTAGCATTGACCCAAGCTCCCATTGTGTGAGGGTCGGATTGGAGTCGGCCATTCGAAATACTGTGTGATTCCTCAAATTTTGCCGTTGGAGCCGCGTTAGCACAACGCGAGGGTAAGAATCCATATGTCATAGCATATGCATAAAAAACACTAGATGGAGCCCAATCCAACTACACTACCACCAAAAAAGAACTTTTGGCCATTGTCTTTGCCTTGGACAAGTTCCGAGCATATCTACTTGGTTCAAAGGTGGTAGTGTATTCGGATCATGCGACGTTAAAGTATTTGTTGGCTAAGAAGGAATCCAAACCGAGATTCATTAGATGGGTTTTATTGTTGCAAGAATTTGACTTGGAAATTAAGGATAGGAGTGGTACGCAAAACCTAGTGGCGGACCACTTAAGTCGCCTTGAACACACAAAAGGCGATACCACTCCTATTAATTATTCTTTTCCCTTTAAGAGCTTGCATGCAATCTCGGAAACCATTCCTTGGTATGCACCGATCGTCAATTACTTAGTATCTCGCTCCTTCCCTCCTAATCTCTCTAAACATCAAAGGGATAAGCTAAAAAGTGAATCCAAATACCATGTGTTGGATGACCCATACCTTTGGAGATGTGGGACGGATCAAGTAATTCGGAGGTGCATTCCACAAACCGAATTCCACTCAATCTTGGAAGCTTGCCACTCCTCCGAAGGAGGAGGCCATTTTGGACCTCAAAGAACAACAAGGAAAATCCTATATTGTGGATTTTGGTGGCCAACTCTTTTCAAAGATTCTTCTCATTTTTGTAATCTTGTTCTCAATGCATTAGATTTGGTAATATCTCCAAGAAGGATGAAATCCCCCAACAAATCATGCTATTTTGTGAGATTTTTTATGTGTGGGAAATTGACTTCATGGGGCCATTCCCAAATTCTAATGGTTTTCTCTACATTCTACGTGCCGTTGACTATGTGTCTGATAAACACATATTTTATGATATATTTTGTGCCTAATTTAAGTGATTTATTCAATCCTTCACTCACTTATTCATGTTAATTGCATGGTTTTACTTTCCTTTCCTTATTATGTGATATATGTGAAAAACATGTTTCCTATGCTTTAAGAATAATTATTTTAATTACCCTTTATTACCATTCGATGCCGTGATTTGTGTGTTGAGTAGTTTCAGATCTTCTAAGGCAGGAATGACTTAAAGGATGGAAAGGAAACAAACAAAAAATGGAAGGAAAGCACAAAATGGAGTTTTTGAAGAAACTGGCAGCGACGCGAACGCGTGGGCGACGCGGCCGCATGCCTGGCGCGAAGAGAGCGCGACGCGAATGCGTGAATGACGCAAGCGCACGCCTTGAGCAGAACGCAGATGACGCGGACGCATGACCGAAGCGAACGCGTTATAAGGAAAATTCCAGATGACGCGACCGCGTGACCCACGCGGACGTGTGATAGAGGCCACGCACCAGAAATTATAGAAAACGCTCCCAGCAATTTCTGAAGCCCTTTTTGGCCCAGATCCAAGTATAGAAAGCACATATTAGAGGTTATAAAGTGGGGGAATGCATCCAATTATTCACTTTTCATGATTTAGATGTACTTTTTAGAGAGAGGTTCTCTCCTCTCTCTCTTAGGATTAGGATTTAGGATTTTTCTCGCTTTCATAATTGCCCCTTTCTACCAGGTTCAACATTCTTTTTAATTATTTATTTTCTCAATTTAATTTGTGAACTTTTTTATGTTACAGATTATTCCTTTAATTAATGTTATTTGAGGTATTTCAGTTTATGATTGCTCTCTTTTGCTTATGTTACTGTTACTTCCAACCTGAAGATATTTTTATTCGAGTAAATTTACTTTTCCCCTTTTTGTCTTGGTTAAGAAATCAGTAACTCAGGAGTTATCAAACTCAACGTGATCGATAATTGTTATCTTTGCTAATTGAATTGAACTTCAATAATTCCAGTCCTTTCTTAGAAATTGACTAGAACCTGAAGGTCAGACTAATTAATCTACTTGATCTTCCCTTGCTTTAGTAAAGGCTAACTAAGTGGGAGTAAGACTCAATTCTCATTACCATTGATAAGGATAATTAGGATAGGACTTCCAATTTCTCATACCTTGCCAAAAGTGTGTTTTATAGTTATTTATTTATTTTACTTGTCATTCAAATTACTCGTTCCTTACTTTCAAAACCCCAATTTACAATATTCATAACCAATAATAAGAACATACTTCCCTGCAGTTCCTTGAGAAGACGACCCGAGGTTTAAATACTTCGGTTATCAATTTATTTAGGGGTTTGTTACTTGTGACAACCAAAACGTTTGTACGAAGGGATTTCTGTCGGTTTAGAAACTATATCTACAACGCGATTATTTTTATAAAATTCTTTACCAGCAAAAATCCTAACGTTAAAATGGCGCCGTTGCCGAGGAATTGCAAATGTGTGCCTTATTATTGGTTATTGTAAATATTTGCTTTTTACTTGTTTATTTGTTTTTATTTTTCTCTTTATTTTTGCTTTTTCGTAAATTAAGAGGTTATTGGTTTTTATTTAGTTATTAAAAATTTTTCAAAAAATTTTTTTGGTGTTCATCTTGATCTTCAAGTTGTTCTTCGTGTTCATCTTGACCTTCAAGTTGTTCTTAGTTGTTTTCTTCATTTTGATCTAAAAATTTTAAGTTTGGTGTCATTTTATTGTTTTTCTCTTTCCTCATTTATTTCAAAAATATCTTTTCTCTTTATTTTTATTGAATTTTTGAAATTTCTATAAAAAAAAATTTCAGATTTTTATTTTAAAATTTTTATCTTATCTTATCTTATTTCAAAAATCAAATTTCAAAATTCAAATTTAAAAATTTTCAAAATTCAAATTTAAAATTTTTTTCAAATTTAAAATTTCAAAATTTAATTTTCAAATTCAAAATTTAAATAACCTTTTAATTTAAATTTGTTTTTATTTTTATTTTTTATTTTTATTAGTTACTTTGAGTTCTCACCTCCGTCGCTTTGAGTTTGGTTCCAATGTTGTTGCAAGGAATGGAAATTATAACAGGAACATGCATCAAGGTCAAAACAATCAGAGATGGAAGGAGCCACGAAGATCTGATCGACCCTTCCGACAACAACACCTTCCACAGTACCACAGACAAAGACCATTCCACGATGCATACCAAGACAATAGTTATGGTGGACCCTTCTGTGACAACCAACACCCACCAAATTACTATAGTCCAGAGCCATTCCAGGTGGCATACCAAGATGATAGATATGATGGACCCCCATTATATGCCTATGAACCTCCTCAACACAACTTTGAACCACCACACTCATAAGCTAACTACCACCATTCACCTTCATATGATCCTAACCCTCATCCACCATACCAACCACCTTATGAATCATATGAGCCATATATAAAACCACCCCAATTCCAACCTAATTACTCCCAAGAACCACCACCTCCATATGCACCATATCCATATCCATCAATCCAAGAGCCTTATGGTCCTACTTATGATACCCAAGCGGAACAAGAATCAACGGATCGTCTCAAGGAAACAGTGGATCAATTTCATGCAACCCTTCATCAATTGGAGCAAGCGATACAACAATTAACTTCCTGATGTTCGGACACTCAAGGAACCCCCATGGCTTCATGTGGACAATCTAATGAAGAACGTAGCATGAAGGAGACATTAGAAACTCCGGTGGACAGTAAGGAGCATGAATTTGTACTGGAACAAGTGGAGGAAGCCGAAATTATTGACGAAGAAGAAGTGGTTGAAGACTTGGGAGATGCTGAACCTCCAAGGGAAAGTCAAGACATAGAACCTCCTTCCAAGATGGTTGCATTTGATGTTGAGGAGGGTGTACAACCTCCAAGGCATATCATAGTTGAAGACTTAGAAGAGGTTGGTCAAGAAATGGAGATTAAAGAATAAGAAGCACAGCCTCCCATGCCCTTGGTGAGCAATGAAGAAGAGATTGAATTGGAAGAAAGCTACCAAGAGGAAGAGGTTGATATTGAAGAAACCTGCAAAGAGGTGGAAGTTGTCAGAGAAGAGCACAAGGGAGTGGAGCTTGCAATTTCATTAGAATTACCTCCCCCTAAGTTACCATCATCCTTCACAACATTCAAGTGGCTATAATTCATATCCCTCAGCTTTCTAATTCCACTTGAATATGGGCTACTGGAGACGGATGGTCAACTTAGAGCTCTTTGTGGCATTAAGAGTAAGAGGAAGATGGTTAGTGGTTAGAGTTGTTAAGCAAGGTTCAACATGGTTGCATACTCAAAGTTTAAATGCAAGGGTTGGTATAAAGTTCAACTGAATGGGTTTAGGAAGCTGTTTGGATGTCTTAGTGAGAATTCAGATTGCTTATCATCCAGTTGGAACAAAGATGGTCAACAAGAAGACGGGTGCAAAAGCAAGATTTGGGACCCCGGAATTCATTCTGTCAATCAACACTCTTGGGGCCGTGTCACTTTCTTTAACCTACTTGAAGGCTTTCTGCGCCTAGTTTGGGACCCCGGAGGTTACTGGAAATACAAACATTGGTAGAGATTCCTGGATCAGTACAAGCACAAGCCACCATGACAAGGAGCCCACCAAATGTCCAACTTAAGGACTTTAACTAAAAGTGCTAGGTGGGAGACAACCCACCATGGTATGATCGTTCCTTTTTCTTCAATTTTGATTTTATTTGATTTTGTTTGTTTTTGAGTTTTATTTTATTCTATTTTCATTGAACCTGGAATTATTCATAGCATCCACATTATCATTGCATTCTGCATCTGCATATTACATAAAAAAAAAAACGCACGCGACGCGGCAGCGTCGCTGACTCGTCCGCGTCACCAATGCATTAGGAAAAAAAAGAAAAGTGAACAGAGAGTGACGCAAGAGCATGCTAGAGGCGTGCCTTAGGCACAAAAATGCCCACGCGTCCATGTCGCCGACGCGGCGGCGTCATTTGAAAAATAGCTTCCCCACGCGTCCGCGTTATCCACGCGAACGCGTGCTCCAAAATCGACGTAAAAAGGGGTGGATGGCAGAATGTTGGTCTAGAATGGGGCTGGACTCGTGCTGGATGCCCAAGCCCTCCCACGCGAACGCGTTCCCCACGCGGCCGCGTCGTTTTCAAAAAATGGCCATCCACGCGATCCCGTCAACCACGCGACCGCGTCACCCAGATTTTCGGCAAAATACATTTAAAATAGAGAGTTGCGTGACCGCGAGGCTGCCCTCGCGCTAATGGCACAGATCGATCCACGCGACCGCGTGGATGACGCGTCCGCATCATTTCATAGAAGCGCTATCCGCGCGAACGCGTGACCCACGCGTCCGCGTCAAAAGCGGTGCACAACTTATCCAGATCAGCCAAATATCTTACTTTTCTTCTCTAATCCTAATTTTTCTTATCCTTTCTTACTTACTTCTTCTTCCCTTCTTTCCCTTCTCATTCTTCTTCACTTCCATTCTATTTCATTTAATTTATTTGCATACTTTCATTCATTCCATTCTAATTTTGTGCATATTTTTATTTTCTTTTCTAAATTCAGTATTTTTCCTTTGGTGTTGAATTTTTTTATTTCACTGTTGCATCTTCTCTTGAATTATTTTGGGTGCTTAGTGACTTGTTTTTATTCTGATTAGGTAATATTATTTAAATCAATGTCAATCTTTTATACCTGTATTACTTTTACATTGACATGAATTTATATTAAATCAATGTCAATCTTTTACTTTGTAACAACCTTGATCTTTGAGTACGCGAGAACTTTTCTAAAGGCACAGATTTCTCTGGAAGATCAGTAAAGAGAACACCTTTTCTATTTCAACATGTATCTCGATCCTCATTGTCATTATGTCATCCTTAAGCTAGAACCTCTTCTGAGGCAAGCTCGATAACGCAATCGCGAAGAACCTTGTTTTTGAACCGTATTGGTTAGGAGTTTTGATTCTGTATTTTCTTAAATAGTCTCAGTTTGACGAACCAGACTCGATTCATCAGATAAGAGAGATAATAGGATAATATTATTATTATATTAGTATTAGAAGCTTCTTGAATAATATTATAAGATTACCTGGTCCGTTTTAGTTAAAAACAGAAAATCAGTTTAACCGGGTTTACGGTTTACTGGTGCAGCTTAGCACCAGCACTCTCTGATGACTTTAGCAATGCTAAGGCCTCATCATACATATTCTATTCTCATAATAAATATGTTACTAGTGTCATTTATGCTAGTATCTCAGAAAATAATTTTTAGAGATGTTTTTACGAGTGTTCCGATACATCTAGTTTTAGTAGTTATATACTTGAGATATTTTAATATTATTTTAACCCACCTCCAAGCCAACCAATCACAACTCACCTTACACCCCCAAGACTTCCAAGGCTGTCTCATTTCATCATTTTGGCCGAAAATAACAAGAGAGAAAAGAGAGAAACTTTCATGAACACTTAACTTCAAAGCTTGATTTCTTCTGAACTAAAACTCAAATCAAAACTCCGATTTCACCAAAATGATCCTCTTTTCTTCCTCTACATAACCATGTAACTTATCAAGGATGGAAATAAGGTGAGATGGCTGTCTCCTTCCCATTTCAATTCGGTTTTCAAGGAAAACCATGCAAAACATGTGTTTTCTTGATGTTCTTCCTTAGGAATCATGCTTAACTTGACTTGAGGGCCAAGAAACATTAATTTCCAGCAAGTATAAGGTGAGATATCTCTTCCTAAAGTGCTGAGTGAGATTTGGTCAGTTGAGAGTTTGTGGATTTAAAGTTGTTCTTGATGTGTTTTAGGAGGAAAAAGTGCTTTAAGAACACTTCAAAGAGTAACCGGATTTGGAGAAGCAAATGAAGGTAGGGTTTGACGAATTTAATCTTGATTGATTGTGTTTGATTTGTGTGATTATGATATGGTTTGGTTGTGCTTGAAATTGAATGTTTATATGAGTAATTCTTGTTGAAATTTTGGTGAAAATTTGATGAAATTTGATGAAATTCAAGCTATGAACTTGTGTTCTTGTGGCTGCTGGAAAACGAAACCCTAGAGCTTAAATTGAGGTTCAATTTGTCTTAAAATCATGTAGAAAAGATGGGGTTTTAGTGGCTTGAAATTTATTTTTGAATTTTGGTAAAAATCGGTTGCTGAAAAGACTGAAAAACGGGTAAAAACAGAGAAAGAATTTGAAGAATATACGAAGAACACGAAGAACACTTTGAGTGTGGTGAAGCACATTGAAGAACACCTTTTAGATATTAGAAAGGGCAAGGAAGTAAAATTTTTGGTGTTTTAGGGGTTATATGGTAATTTCTGGAAGTTAGGGTGGTAAAAGTAGAAATATTAAAAGTTACGGGTGGTAAAAAGTGAATTTTAAAGGTTAAAAGTAAAAGATAAGTTAATTTTCGAAAATTTAGTATTAAAATAATAAATAATAATAAAATATTAAATAATAATATTTAATTAAAAATAATATTTTAATAAAAATAATAAAATAATGCAGAAAAGGCAGTTTTCTGTAAAAGCTTTAGAAAGATAACTTTAAGCGCAGAACCTCATAATTACCTTCCTAAAACACTTAGGGAGTGGTAATAACATATTAGTGAGGTAAAGATAAAGGAAAGAAAAGAAGTTAAAGAAAAGATAAAAATCAAAGAAAAAGTCTGTAAATTTTTAATGACAGAAAAATAGACAGAGATTAGTGAACGAACTAGGGCGACATAGTTAGTCCTTGAGTTGCGACTAGGGTTAGGTATTATATGAAAAGTTAAACTGTTTCAGTATAGACTTAATGAACCTATGCTTGGGACAGGATAACTATTCATATCGAAATTTACGTAAGCTTTAAATACATATGTTATGAAGAGAAATCAAAGCAAAGCAAAGAAACACAGAGAACAGAGTAACCAGAGAAAAGTAAAGAGATACAGAGAAAAAAGTAATCAAAGCAGAGTAAAAAGACAAAGTGAAAAGAGTAATATGATAAAGAGAAATGGTTTGAGCCAAGATATTGTGAAAGTGAAAGATGTAAAATTTGTATAGTATGATTGAATAGAGAAAGAAAGAAGTACTGCATAAGAATGTGAAAGTGATGATGAATAATGAGAATGATATTGAATGATGATAATGAGAAAAGTGTAATATAACAAAGAGAATATAAGAGAAAAGTATAAAAATAAAGAGTTAAGCCTTGTGGCATGATATTCTATTATATGTTCATCTGATGCTTTTCAATTGGCCCTAGAGGTCCTGTAGGCCTAAGTTCACCTACAGTAAGTTGTTATTCCTATACTACCAAAGTTCACCTGTAGTGAATATCAATTGTGTATCTCAGGGTGTTGCTCCTGTAGGCCGAAGTTCACCTACAGAGAGTTGTGATACCTGTAAGCCGAAGTTCACTTACAGGGGCGCTATTTCTGTAAGCTGAAGTTCACTTACAGAGGTGCTATTTCTATACGCTGAAGTTCACCTATAGAAAGTTGTTGTGATTAAACCATTTCTGTAAGCCGAAGTTCACCTACAGAAAGTTGTTGTGTTATGTTTAGACTATTCCTGTAAGCCGAAGTTCACTTACGGGAGTGCTATTTCTGTAGGCCGAAGTTCACCTACAGAAAATAAGCCATATCTAGGACTAGTTCCTGGGTAATGTCGGGCTGCAGGGTGTAAACCGACACGTGAGCTCATGGCCTGCATAGGACAGACATGCATCATACTTGGTTGTGCATTTCCTCTGTTATGATTGTTGAATGAATGTACGCTTTCTTTGTTTGTATTCTATCCACTGTGTCTGTGTTTTGTTTTCTTGTATTCTTTTGTTTGTGTTTTGCTTTCTGTTTTCTCTATTTTCCCTATTTATCTGTATCTTCTGTTCACTACTTCTCGTATTCTGCTATATATCTGCTAAGTGACACAAATTAATGAACTTAACGAATAACCCTGACCCTACTAAGAACTCCCCAGTTCTTACCTCTTCTCTCTCCTTTCCCCCTTCAGATGGAAGCAGGAGTACCTTTCCGTAATCTACTGATGACCGTTTCGCAAAGAGGATTCCGCTCTAGGTAGTCTTCTGAGTCTAGGGTGAATCTCTTTATCTATTTATATGTATATACTATGAGACCAGCCAAAGTTTGCACCCCGTTCGTATGCGCACTTTAGCCTAAATCCTGTGTAAGAGACTCCTGTTTTGTGGCTACCTGATGAGGTACCAGAGAGACGTCATATGGTAACGTCTGATTGTGCAGAGGAATAGTAGATGATGTTCCATCTTTTGGTGACGTTCCACCTGACTTGAGTTTTGAAGACTTGGAACGTACTTTCCCTCGCTTTAGTAGTTTAGAGGGACAAGGCGAGTATAGAGTCTAGGCTAGCCTAGGTGCCAGCTTAGGGACCCCTTGAACAGGTCAGGACCTGGGATGTTGTATGTATATATATGTATATAGTTATTATCTAGCTATATCTAGGGGTGTTCTAACTAATAGTCTATTTTCTAATAAAGGCTGAATCACCGAATGCTGTCAACTACTTGTGATGTATTTATGTGTGGTTGTTTATAACTGTTTTACCTGTTATTATTTGTGAATTGATTACAAATGATTCTGTTTATTAATTCAAATGTTTTCAAAAAAAAAAGTACTTCGCTAACTAACTATGCTTTTAACAACGAATCAGTCTCATATAATAAATAATAGATAATAATTAGGATGACAAATTGGTAGCACTCAGTTTCTGGTATGTCCTAGGCGTACTGAAAATTGGGTCGTTACAATTTGGTATCAGAGCAGTTCGTTCCCAATAGAGCCTGGGGAGTGGACTGACTATGCTTTGCTGCATACTCTGCTTGTGTGTCTCATGCTGTTAGGGTATCTTTAAGATACATTGGGCATGAATGTCTAGGAGTGCTCATTTTGGGAATGTTCGTGCTTAACTTGAGATATTAAGACTGATCACCTTAATGTTGATTATTTGGTGTGGATAGGACCTTAATGACTGCGAATAGGCCTAGTTTAATCGAGCTCCAAACGACGAATCGACGTGAGCCACAGCTATCTTCATAGCTGTTATGATCTTCATGGCTATGCCTGTGTGAGATTTGGATGCTGTAAGGAATGGACCGATCTCTTCGTCAGGATGGATTGAAGGAAATAGACCGCTTAAAGATAGATTTCTTGCACGCGGCTGAAATTTTGAGGGCAAAATTTTCTTTTAGGAGGGTAGAATGTAACAACCCTGATTTTCGAGTACGCGAGAACATTTCTAAAGGCATGGATTTCTCTGGAAGATCAGTAAAGAGAACACCTCTTCTATATCAACAAGTATCTCGATTCTCATTGTCATTATGTCATCCTTAAGCTAGAACCTCTTCTGAGGCAAGCTCGATAACACAATCGCGAAGAACCTTGTTTTTGAACCGTATTGGTTAGGAGTTTTGATTCTGTTTTTTCGTAAATAGTCTCAGTTTGACGAACCGGACTCGATTCATGAGAGAAGAGAGATAATAGGATAATATTATCATTATATTAGTATTAGAAGCTTCTTGAATAATATTATAAGGTTACCAGGTCCGTTTTAGTTAAAAACAGAAAATCAGTTTAACCGGGTTTACGGTTTACTGGTGCAGCTTAGCACCAGCACTCTCTGATGACTTTAGCAATGCTAAGGCCTCATTATACATGTTCTATTCTCATAATAAATATGTTACTAGTGTCATTTATGCTAGTAGCTCAGAAAATAATTTTTAGAGATGTTTTTACGAGTGTTCCGATACATCTAGTTTTAGTAGTTATATACCTGAGATATTTTAATATTATTTTAACCCACCTCCAAGCCAACCAATCACAACTCACCTTACACCCCCAAGACCTCCAAGGCTGTCTCATTTCATCATTTTGGCCGAAAATAACAAGAGAGAAAAGAGAGAAACTTTCATGAACACTTAATCTTCAAAGCTTGATTTCTTCTGAACTAAAACTCAAATCAAAACTCTGATTTCACCAAAATGATCCTCTCTTCTTCCTCTACATAACCATGTAACTTATCAAGGATGGAAATAAGGTGAGATGATAGTCTCCCTCCCATTTCAATTCAGTTTTCAAGGAAAACCATGCAAAACATGTGTTTTCTTGATGTTCTTCCTTAGGAATCATGCTTAACTTGAATTGAGGGCCAAGAAACATTAATTTCCAGAAAGTCTAAGGTGAGATATCTCTTCCTAACGTGCTGGGGGAGATTTGGTCAGTTGAGAGTTTGTGGATTTAAAGTTGTTCTTGATGTGTTTTAGGAGGAAAAAGTGCTTTAAGAACACTTCAAAGAGTAACCGGATTTGGAGCAGCAAATCAAGGTAGGGTTTGACGAATTTTATCTTGATTGATTGTGTTTGATTTGTGTGATTATGATATGATTTGGTTGTTCTTGAAATTGAATGTTTATATGAGTAATTCTTGGTGAAATTTTGGTGAAAATTTGATGAAATTTGATGAAATTCAAGCTATGAACTTGTGTTCTTGTGGCTGCTGGAAAACGAAACCCTAGAGCTTAAATTGAGGTTAAATTTGTCTTAAAATCATGTAGAAAAGATGGGGTTTTAGTGGCTTGAAATTTATTTTGAATTTTGGTAAAAATCGGTTGCAGAAAAGACTGAAAAACGGGTAAAAACAGAGAAAGAATTTGAAGAATATACGAAGAACACGAAGAACACTTTGAGTGTGGTGAAGAACATTGAAGAACACCTTTTAGATCTTAGAAAGGGCAAGGAAGTAAAATTTTTGGTGTTTAAGGGGTTATATGGTAATTTCTGGAAGTTAGGGTGGTAAAAGTAGAAATATTAAAAGTTACGGGTGGTAAAAAGTGAATTTTAAAGGATAAAAGTAAAAGGTAAGTTATTTTTCGAAAATTTAGTATTAAAATAATAAATAATAATAAAATATTAAATAATAATATTTAATTAAAAATAATATTTTAATAAAAATAATAAAATAATGCAGAAAATGCAGTTTTCTATAAAAGCTTTAGAAAGATAACTTTAAGCGCAGAACCTCATAATTACCTTCGTAAAACACTTAGGGAGTGGTAATAACATATTAGTGAGGTAAAGATAAAGAAAAGATAAGAAGTTAAAGAAAAGATAAAATCGAAGAAAAAGTCTATAAATTTTTAATGACAGAAAAATAGACAGAGATTAGTGAACGAACTAGGGCGACATAGTTAGTCCTTGAGTTGCGACTAGGGTTAGGTATTATATGAAAAGTTAAACTGTTTCAGTATAGACTTAATGAACCTATACTTGGGACAGGATAACTATTCATATCAAAATTTACATAAGCTTTAAATACATATGTTATGAAGAGAAATCAAAGCAGAGTAAAGAAACACAGAGAACAGAGTAACCGGAGAAAAGTAAAGAGATACAGAGAAAAGAGTAATCAAAGCAGAGTAAAAAGACAAAGTGAAAAGAGTAATATGATAAAGAGAAATGGTTTGAGCCAAGATATTGTGAAAGTGAAAGATGTAAAGTTTGTATAGTATGATTGAATAGAGAAAGAAAGAAGTACTGCATAAGAATATGAAAGTGATGATGAATAATGAGAATGATATTGAATGATGATAATGAAAAAAGAGTAATATAACAAAGAGAATATAGGAGAAGAGTATAAAAATAAAGAGTTAAGCCTTGTGGCATGATATTCTATTATATGTTCATCTGATGCTTTTCAATTGGCCCTAGAGGTCCCGTAGGCCCAAGTTCACCTACAGTAAGTTGTTATTCCTGTAGGCCAAAGTTCACCTGCAGTGAATATCAATTGTGTATCTCAGGGTGTTGCTCCTGTAGGCCGAAGTTCACCTACAGAGAGTTGTGATACCTGTAAGCCGAAGTTCACTTACAGGGGCGCTATTTCTGTAAGCCAAAGTTCACTTACAGAGGTGCTATTTCTGTAGGCTGAAGTTCACCTACAGAAAGTTGTTGTGATTAAACCATTTCTGTAAGCCGAAGTTCACTTAAAGAGGTGTTATTTCTGTAGGCCGAAGTTCACCTACAGAAAGTTGTTGTGTTGTGTTTAGACTATTCCTGTAAGCCGAAGTTCACTTACGGGAGTGCTATTTCTGTAGGCCGAAGTTCACCTACAGAAAATAAGCCATATCTAGGACTAGTTCCTGGGTAATGTCAGGCTGCAGGGTGTAAACCGACACGTGAGCTCATGGCCTGCATAGGACAGACATGCATCATACTTGGTTGTGCATTTCCTCTGTTATGATTGTTGAATGAATGTATGCTTTCTTTGTTTGAATTTTATTCACTGTGTCTGTGTTTTGTTTTCTTGTATTCTTTTGTTTGTGTTTTGCTTTCTATTTTCTCTATTTTCTCTATTTATCTGTATCTTCTGTTCACTACTTCTCTGTATTCTGCTATATATCTACTAAGCGACACAAATTAATGAACTTAACTAATAACCCCGACCCTACTAAGAACTCCCCAGTTCTTACCCCTTCTCTCTCCCTTCCCCCTTCAGATGGAAGCAGGAGTACCCTTCCGTAATCTACTGATGACCGTTTCGCAAAGAGGATTCCGCTCTAGGTAGTCTTCTGAGTCTAGGGTGAATCTCTTTATCTGTTTATATGTATATAGTATGAGACCAGCCAATGTCTGCACCCCGTTCGTATGTTCACTTTAGCCTAAATCCTGCGTAAGAGACTCCTGTTGTGTGGCTACCTGATGAGGTACCAGAGAGACGTCATATGGCAACGTCTGATTGTGCAGAGGAATAGTAGATGATGTTCCATCTTTTGGTGACGTTCCACCTGACTTGAGTTTTGAAGACTTAGAACGTACTTTCCCTCGCTTTAGTAGTTTAGAGGGACTAGGCGAGTATAGAGTCTAGGCTAGCCTAGGTGCCAGCTTAGGGACCCCTTGAACAGGTCAGGACCTGGGATGTTGTATGTATATATATGTATATAGTTATTATCTAGCTATATCTAGGGGTGTTCTAACTAATAGTCTATTTTCTAATAAAGGCTGAATCACTGAATGCTGTCAACTACTTGTGATGTATTTATGTGTGGTTGTTTATAATTGTTTTACCTGTTATTATTTGTGAATTGATTACAAATGATTCTGTTTATTAATTCAAATATTTTCAAAAAAAAAAAGTACCTCGCTAACTAACTACGCTTTTAACAACGAATCAGACTCATATAATAAATAATAGATAATAATTAGGATGACAAATTGGTAGCACTCAGTTTCTGGTATGTCCTAGGTGTACTAAAAATTGGGTCGTTACATACTTCTACTGTTTTCTCATTTGCATGTTGTAGCTACCATGTAATTGAGACCCTCATTATCTGGCATTAACCCAACCATATTTTATTTTATCTTTATTTCTGGATTACTGTTCTTCTTTTTCTCTTCTTTCTGGCTGGCCACCAAGACGGAAAAAGGGAGAAACTTCTAAAAGGAAAGACAAACAAGTCCATCTGCACAATCCTTGAAGAAAAGCATTAGTTGGAATAACCCGTCCACCTGCATATCTCAGCATGAACCGAGGATGGTGCAATCTTTAAGTGTGGGGAGGTTGATATCAATCTCCATAGGTTAGTTACTCTTCTATCTCAACACCAATGGTTTATTTTCCTTGTTAGTTGTTGCATTTGCATGTTTGATTGCATGATTATTTGATTTTGTGCATATTTTACCACTTGGTTAAAGTAATATTTTCTTTTTCAAGAAACCTTTTAGAGCATTTCACTAATTTGAATAAAATTTAATGTTACACTTGTTTGAAGAAATATTATACTGGAACATGGTTTAGAGCTCGAACACACAAAACCTGTGAGATTTTTGAGCCTATTTGAATTGGTTGCATTTTACCAACCAATATTTTATTTTTGGTGTGTGCTTTTTTCTTTCAAAAATTGTGATCTTTGTCTTGCTTAATTCTATATTTCCATTATTTGATGTATGCATACACTTACATGATTGAGGCCTTTGTTTTACTGAGCTTACATACCCATATGGCCATACCCTTTCATTATTCCTTGCAAACCAATGTGGAGCCTATTATACCCCTTTGTTCTTTACTTTAGCACATCATTAACTCTAATCGGAAAACAATAATGTCCTTAATTTGAATCCTTGATTAGCTTAGACTAGTTAGAGTGCTCATGAATTAAGTGTGGGAAAGTGAATTCGGAAACATTTGGTTTGAGAATTGAGTATGTTAGAATTTTCTAAAAATGTGAAAGAAATGTTTAGGACATGATTCATGCATCCAATAATTTAATCATATGCATTGAGGAAAATAAAAGAAAAGATAAATATATATATATATATAAATAAAAAAAGAAGTGAGAAAAAGAAAAGAAAAAAAGAGCAATTAAGCAAAAAGGGGACAAAATGCCCCAAAGTAAGTGGTGAAAGCAATGCATATGTACTGTACTTGAAATTAGAATGCATGAATATGTGGAAAATATGGTTAATGGATAGTTAGATGTGGTATTATGATTACATGGATTGTCTAAAGTTAGGTGAAAAGTTTAAGTTAATTAATGATTCAGATTTTAGTCCACTTGGCCAAATACAATCCTACCTTGACCCTAACCCCATTACAACCTTTAAAGGACCTCTTGATATGTGTATCTGTGCATTAAATTTATGTTGATTATTAGATGAAGAGCAAGCCTTAGAAAGCAAGGTTAGTAGAGAATTGAGAGAATCGAACCTAAAACACTTGAGTGATTAGAGTGCATACACTTCCAGTGAGGGTTCGATGCTCAATTCTTTGTTCCCAGCTTTCATGAGCTATTTTCTTCTACAAGTCTATTTGTACTTCATTTTTATGATTTGAATTAGTGAAATCCAGTTCATATTTATTCTTGGAGAATTTATTTACTTTTAAACTAAGTAGGTAGAAACATTTTGCATGTAGTTGCATTCACATAGATAGGTTGCATTGCATACTCTCTATCATTTTTCTTTACTCCTTTATAGCTTCTCTTGAGCATAGCATGAGAACATGCTAATGTTTAAGTGTGGGGAGGTTTGATAAACCCATATTTTATGATATATTTTGTGCCTAATTTAAGTGATTTATTCAATCCTTGACTCACTTATTCATGTTAATTGCATGGTTTTACTTTCCCTTCTTTAAGAATAATTATTTTAATTACCCTTTATTACCATTCGATGCCGTGATTTGTGTGTTGAGTAGTTTCAGATCTTCTAAGGCAGGAATGACTTAAAGGATGGAAAGGAAACATACAAAAAATGGAAGGAAAGCACAAAATGGAGTTTTTGAAGAAACTGACAGCGACGCGAACGCGTGAATGACGCGAGCGCGCGCCTTGAGCAGAACGCAGATGACGCGGATGCATGATTGAAGCGAACGCGTGATAAGGAAAACTCCAGATGACGCGACCGCGTGACCCACGCGGACGGGTGACAGAGGCCACGCACCAGAAATTACAAAAAATGCTCCCAGTGATTTCTGAAGCCCTTTTTGGCCCAAATCCAAGTGTAGAAAGCACAGATTAGAGGTTATAAAGTGGGGGAATGCATCCATTCAAAGGAGAGTCTCTAATTATTCACTTTTCATGATTTAGATGTAGTTTTTAGAGAGATGTTCTCTCCTCTCTCTCTTAGGATTAAGATTTAGGATTTTTCTCACTTTCATAATTGCCCATTTCTATCAAGTTCAACATTCCTTTTAATTAATTATTTTCTCAATTTAATTTGTGCACTTTTCTATGTTACAGATTATTCCTTTAATTAATGTTGTTTGAGGTATTTCAGTTTATAATTGCTCTCTTTTGCTTATGTTACTGTTACTTCGAACCTGAAGATATTTTTATTCGAGTAAATTTACTTTTCCCTTTTTTGTCTTGGTTAAGAAATCAGTAACTCAGGAGTTATCAAACTCAACGTGATCGATAATTGTTATCTTTGCTAATTGAATTGAACTTCAATAATTCCAGTCCTTTCTTAGGAATTGACTAGAACCTGAAAGTCAGACTAATTAATCCACTTGATCTTCCCTTGCTTTAGTAAAGGCTAACTAAGTGGGAGTAAGACTCAATTCTCATTACCATTGATAAGGATAATTAGGATAGGACTTCCAATTTCTCATAACTTGCCAAAAGTGTGTTTTATAGTTATTTATTTATTTTACTTGTCATTTAAATTACTCGTTCCTTACTTTCAAAACCCCAATTTACAATCTTCATAACCAATAATAAGAACATACTTCCCTGCAGTTCCTTGAGAAGACAAACCAAGGTTTAAATACTTCGGTTATCAATTTATTTAGGGGTTTGTTACTTGTGACAACCAAAACGTTTGTACGAAGGGATTTCTGTCGGTTTAGAAACTATATCTACAATGCGATTATTTTTATAAAATTCTTTACCAGCAAAAATCCTAACGCCAGTGTCCAAGTAGGTAGAAGCGATACCCACCCGGACGGATGATGCTAACGTGGACCTTTCTTTATTGAGAAACAATATCGTTTGTAGATTTGGGTCGCCACGAGCCATCGTAACCGATCAAGGTTCACATTTTTGTAATAAAAGAATGGAAGGGCTCATGAAGAAATATAGCATCATGCATAATGTAGCCACGACCTACCACCCACAAACAAACGGCCAAGCCGAGGTTTCCAATCGAGAGATTAAACGCATCTTGGAGAGGATTGTGAAACCCAGTAGGAAAGATTGGAGTGCTAAGCTCACCGATGCATTATGGGCCTACTGAACGGCATACAAAATGCCAATTGGCATGAGTCTCTTTCGGTTGGTATATGGCAAGGCTTGCCACTTACCGATGGAGATAGAGCACAAGGCATATTGGGCCATTAAGGAGTGCAATCCAAGTTTGGGTGGAGCCGGAATTGAGAGGAAGCTACAACTAGCGGAGTTGGAATGTTTGAGGCTTGAAGCTTATGAGAATTCTAGACTTTACAAGGAGAAAATGAAAGCCGTGCTTGATAGGAACATAAGAGGTAAAGAATTTAAAGCTGGTGATCTAGTCCTTCTTTACAATTCTAGTTTGAGATTGTTGCCCAGAAAACTAAGGTCAAAATGGGAAGGCCTGTATCAAATAGTGAAAGCGGAACCCTATGGGGTTTACCATTTGTGCCATCCTTCGAGTTCGGATATCTTCAAGGTCAATGGGTACCGTCTCAAGTTGTATCATGGTGAGAAAATGAAGAGAAACAAAGAGATAGAGGTATTCCTTTTGGAAGATGCACCTCTTGGCAAAGAGCAAAGAGCAATGAGCTAGTGGAAGTCCAACTTAAGGACATTAAACAAAAGTGCTAGGTGGGAGACACCCCACCATGGTGAGATCTATCATTTTCGCCCCTCGTATATAGTTCTTAAACTCTTGATTGTTTTGCGATTGCTTAGCTATAGTCTTATTTGATTAGAGTTAATTGTGAATACCTTGGATAATTTTTTCATGAAGACTTGCATTGATTTTTCAATGAATGAATTGATTGTGTGGTAGAAGAACACCCCTTCTTTAGGTTTTGCATTGAGTTAATTGTGCATGGCGCGCGCGCGTTGGTTCCACGAACCAATTGCATTAGAACGCGCTTTTCTCCTTCAATTTTCTTTCTTTCTTCTTACCACCACACTTCTTCTCCACTTCTACCCTCTTCTACCCTCTCTACTACTTCTCCGCCACCACCGGCGGTAACCACCACCTCCGGTGATCCCACACCTCTCTCTCTCCTCTCTTCTCTCATGCTCTTCACTACCTTTTCTCTCACTTTCATACCCCATTTCTCCTCTTCCTCTCAAGGTACTCCTCAATTCTATTCTTGTTTAGTTTTCTTTTTTCCTTTTTCCTTTTCTTAGTTATATTCCCTTACTCTTCCTCTTAGTTAGTTTCATTCATGTTTTCTTTATTTGTTAAATTTTCTTGTTTTGTTTGTTGATTTTTCTTGATTTCTTTTCATTTTCTTATGGGTGTTACAAGAAGAGATTCTTCTTGCATTGATGAGTTGGTTTGACTTATTTGCGTTCTTTTGCAATATGTGGTAAGTCATGATGATTGATGATGCTTTATGGGATGTTACATTGTCACCCTTCTCTCAATTTTTGCTATAACAAGAGATGCACAATAAGTGTTTGATGGAAGACCCACATGAATTTTTGGTGTTACATTTGATTTAGCTCCTCTTTTTTTGGTGTTCTTTCTCTTTCACTTGCTTGTTCATATGTGCATTGAGCTTACTACATTTCTTACTTCATTTCTACATGCTCATCCCCTAGTTCTCACTTATTGCTATTGTTGTTAAGAGTGTGTGCTTCTCATGCTTCTTGTTTGCATGCATATACCACTCATACATCACATGCTTGTGATTAACCATGATTTTCATTATTGCCTTAGTTACATGTTGCAGCTGTCATGTATCTGAGTCACTTATTCTCTTATGTTTTGTCACTAGCATGCTTATTATTTCTTAGTGCTTCTTTGGACTTAATTTCACCATCTTTCCCTCTTTTCTAGGATGGTGATCAAACGAGACAATAGAAAGGCACCCAAGAAGGCACCGTCACGGTCCATTAGCAAAGCATAACAAGCACCTAGAGCCAAGCCCCTCCCCAATAAGACAAGGAGTGTTGCTAACATTGATGTTTTGGAAAAGGACAATCCGACTAGGGATCCAAACAAGTTCCCCGACCGCTATTGCGAACTTGTCTACCCCTTGATCAAACCAAGGAACTATCATGCAGAGCCTTTCCTTTCCCCTCCGGCTCATGTCCTCCCGCTCATCATGCCCCGCATCGAACGGCGACAATGGAAGTTCCTATTGAGGAAGCCTCGGGAGGCAAACTTGTCTTGGGTGGTTGAATTTTACACTAACTACCACTCCTCTTCCCTTACGTCGGTATTTGTTCACCGAAAGCAAGTTCCCGTCACGGAGGAGGCCATTCAATGTGTGCTTAAGACCGGACCATTAGCAGAAGGGATTGATGCTTATCAAGAGATTTTGTCGGCACGGTGCCAATATGCATTTGATTGGGATGCCATCCTCAAGGTCATTGCTATACCCGAATCATTCTGGATTCAAGGAAGGATGAGACCCCGGCCCAAGGGTATCACCGCATGTTTTCTCACTAGAGAGGCTCAGGCATGGCCCAAATTCTGGCCCACTATGTGCTCCCAAGCACCCATGGCTCATCTATCACTGCCGAGTTAGCCTTGTTGGTTTGGTGTGTCCTCACAGAGACACCGGTGCATATTCCCCTTCTCATTTGCCAAGCTATGGGCCGCATCACGCAAAGGAGAACCTACCCTTTCCCACTCTAGTGACCGACTTAGTTGTCGCAGCCGGTGTTCCCCAAGAGTCCAAGGATCGAAGGGCCATGATCTTGATGGATGGTGATGTTGTTCCGAACGGGAGATATCTTTACCCTCCGGCAGACACCGAAGAGCTGACCTTAGCCATCCCCATGAGCATTCCCACTACTTGATCGAAGGACCGTTATGAGCGGCGTAACCAATGCCGATACGCTTTTGTCAAGAAGCTTCTAAGTTGCCTAACACCAACTATGGCCGAAACGGAAATTTCCACGTCCACCGGCACCGATAATGAAGAAAGCGATAATAAAGAAGAGGATGGACAATCGGAAGCTGATCAACCACTGCGTCTCACTCAAGGCACGGAGGACCGTGCCAACTTCTAAGTGTGGGAGGTCGGTCGGCCGACCAGTCTTCATAGGTAACACCCGAATAAATTTTAAATCTCTTTTGTTAATTAGGAAAGATTGCATAATTACGTTTTTCACCTTTTTAACCCTTTTGCATATTAGTATCTCTTAATAAATCCACTTGGTTATAGTAATGACTTCTCTCCTAGAAAACTAGAATTTTAGGGCGACCCTACCAATTTTGAAAAAAAAATTTTGTTTTGCTAATCTTGTTCGAAGAATGTAATTTGGAACATGGATTTTGAGTCAAGAACACAAGCAAGTGAGTTTTGAGCCTAATTGCATGGTTACATCTTATAACCACTTACTTCCCTTCTTGTGTGCATTGTTCTCTCTCAATGATTGTGATCTTTAATTTGTTTGACTCGATATGTCCATTGTTATATGTATGAATGCATGTACATGATTGAGGCCATCAATTCACTTAGCTACTTACCCAAATGAACTTACCTAATAACAACCTTTGCAACCAATTTTGAGCCTAGGCTTAACCCGCTTATTCTTAATTTTAGAACATCACAAGCCAAAGGCGAAAAACTATGAATGTCCCTATTTGAATCCTTGATTAGCTTAGGCTAGTGCGTGTGTGCCGTTCAAGTGTGGAAAAACGGGGGGGAGCATTGGTTGAGGTAAGAGCATGTTGTTTTTGTTGAAAATATTGGGAAGTGGATACATACTCATGTGTTGATTAAATGTATAGACCTTATGCATTGACATTCTTATATAATGTTAAAAAAAAAATAATATATACATATATACACATATGTGTATAGAAAAAAAAAAGGAGAAAAGACAAGAAAAGAAAAGGAAGAAATATATATATATATATATATATATATATAAAGAAAAAAGAAAAGTAATAAAAGGGGACAAAATACCTCAAAGTAAGGTTTAGAGACAAATCAATGCATATGTATAATGATCAAAAGTAAATGCATGAGTATATGAAAAAGTGAGGAATGAGTAGTTAGGTTAGTACATAATTCTATAGAATGTTATATAGGGGAGGTGGGAAGCTCAAGTTAATCAAGGAATTCAAATTTTAGCCCGCTTAGCCAAATATATAACCCTACCTTAACCCTAACCCCATTACAACCTAAGGAAAGACCTCATAATATATGTATGCATGCATAGAATAATTGTTGATTGTTAGAGGAAGAACAAATTTTGGAAGAGCATGAAGTAGGGGAGGAGTGTGTGATCAACCCTATACACCGAGCGAATAGAGTGCAAATACTTCCGGTGAGGGGTTCAAAGCTCAATTCCTTGTTCCTGGCTCTCGCGAGCGTTCTTTATGCAAGCTATGCATATTTCCCTTCGACGACTAGAATTGGTAGAGTTCATACATTGTCCATCATCTTGCCCTATGTGCGTATATATATATATATATATATATGCTCTAGGAAGATTGAATTGCTCTTGACCAAGTAGATAGTAGCATACACCCTAGTTGCATTCATGTAGGTAGATTGCATTCCATGAGTCATACTCCCTTGTGATCCTTTGAACTTTTGCTTTTCTTTAGCATGAGGACATGCTATACTTTAAGTGTGGGGAGGTTGATAAACCCCATTTTTAGGGTTTATCATGTACAGATTTAAGAGTTTTGTCAATGATTCTCCACACTTATTCATATAAAACTGCATGATTATGTGTTCCTTTCCCCATTTTGCCTCATAGATGAAAATATGCTTCTCTTGCATCAAAATTGATATATTGTAATCCCCCTCTATTACCATTCGATGCCTTGATCTGTTTGTTAAGTGGTTTCAGAAGTTACAGGGCAAAAATGGCTAAGATGAGTGAAGGAAGCATGCTTGAATGGAGGGAGCATGGAATAAATTAAAGATTTAAAGTTTGGACATGCACGCGCACGCACACTCTACGCGTACTCGTGGAAGCGTACACCCAGAGCCAGCGCAGTGGAGCCAAGCGAGGAGCCGGCGCGCTTATATGGCTGGGCCATATCTCCTGTGATGCTCCCGCACACCGTGCGCCTGTGCGCAGATCACAAAAAGACCCCAGGGACGCGTACGCGTGCCGTGCGCATACGCGTCGATTGACACACGTGATTTTTTAATCAAAATACGTGACCAACGATTTCAAGGAGTCCCAGGCCCTGTTTTGGAGCATAATTTTGGAGGGAAAAGCTTAAGAACACAAAGGATTAGGAGTGTTAGGAAAATTAGTCATAATTCTAGATATTTTAGGGAGTTAGTTACATTTTGTTTTTAGAGAGAGAAACTCCAACTTCTCTATAGAATTTCACTTCTCCCATTGTAATTCTCCTTGGATTTCTTGGTGAGATCCATTGCCAATTCATAGATCTACTCTTCTTCTACTCTTAATTGATGTTCTTTTGATTCAATCTCTTAGATCTAGATTTGTTTGACTTTGTTACCTTGATTTTAGATTAATGAATTGTGTCATTTCATTCAATTGCTTGATTGTTGATGATTATGTGGATTAGATAGCTTTAATTCAATTTTCTTCTCTCAATTACATCATGTATTCTATGATTGCCTACCAATTATTTGTGATAATGACAACCCTAGATATGGAGTAGATTTCTTTTACTTGGCTTAGGGGTTGAGTTATTGGAGACACTTGAATAGTGGATATTAATTGTAGATTATGAATTGAGAGTTGCTAACTGACTTGGAGTGCACTAAAGCTAGACTTCCCTAGGGTGAGACTAGGACTTGTGACTCAAGTTAGTTACTCTCACTTGACTTTCCTCCATTGTTAGGGGGTTAACTAAGTGAAGCAATAATCAATTCTTATCATAATTGAAGGAAACTATAATGATTGAACTTTCAATGCTCACCCTTAGCCAAGGCCTTTATCTCAATTAATTGTTGTTTGCTTTTGTTAGCTCGAATTCTTGCACCAACTCCCAAAACCATAAAAGCTTTCCTAATCAATGATGTGCATTCTAAGGCAATTCCTAGGGAGAACGACCCGGGATCAACACTCTCGGTCATAGATTTTAGAATTGTTTGATGCGATATTTGCGTGTTGGTTAGACTATACTCACGATTGGATTCATTACTAATTTCTAACCGGCATAAAAATATGCGGTTCATCAGTGCGCACGCGTACATGGTGCGCACGCGTGGATCGCAAAATAATCAGAGTGCACACACGCATGGCGCGTACGCGTGACAAGCTGCACGTGACCTCATTAAAGGAAATCGTGCCTGGTGATTTCTGAGGCTCAAGAGGCCCAAATTCAAGCTGGTTTTGCATGGAAAAGACCCAAGGATGCTAGGGGAAAGGGGGATCATTCATTCACACTTAGACACATATTTTAGCTAGTTTTTGGTTTTTTGTTCTTCTAGAGAGAGAAATCCTTGTTCCTCTCTAGATCTAGTTTGATTTGATCTTCCCTTGTTGAAATTCTGAATTGGATCTTGTTAATTACTAGCTTTGATTACTTAATTTGAATTCCCTAGTATAATTTTGTTTAGATCTTGTGTTAGCTTTATGTTTTCTTACCAATTGTTACTTTCTACCCATTTTGTGAATCTTATGGATCTTGAATTGTTAATGTTATATTGATGATTTTCATGATTAATTGAGTTGTTTGAGTGAATTTACATTGATAATTGTTAGTGGGTACTTGTTAATTTTAATTTAGTTGCATTTTGAGTATGTCTTTTAGTAATGCTTACCATGTGTTTAATGAAATGTTTCCTTTGATTATGGAGTAGTCCTCCTTACTCTTGGCTTAGGCTAAGGGAATTGGATAAACTTGAGTCATTGGGTCTAATGGATTTGATGATTTGGGAACCCTTAGTAGTCAATTTGATAACCATTGACACTAGCCTATTATTACTAAGTCAATTAGTAGCTAGGTTGGACCATATGGGTTGATGTTGACTAAACCATTTAATATACTTCAAATATAGAAGTAAAATTAATGAGTTTGGTTCCTCATAATTGTCAAGATATGGTTATTAGACAATGATGGTGACCCCAATTCCCATGTCTAGCCAAGAGTTAATTTTTTTATTCATATTTGAAAACCCAAAAATCATAATTGCTTTGTCTTAGTTATAGTTATTTGCTTAGTTTTAGAGTAGAATTATATTGGATGTTACCTTATTAGTTTGGAATTGCTCACATCTTGCTTTAGTCACTTGAATTAGTTTCTTGCACTTCAAGATTACTTGCTTGTTAGGATTCTTAGTTTAATTTCTTGCTCATGACTTGCAACCCCGGAATTCTAACCAATGTTGATGCACATGTTTACCCATTCCTTGTGAGACGACCTAAGGTTTAAAAACTTCGGTTACTTTTATTGGGATTGAACTTGTGACAACCAATTCCTTTGAAATTTGATTCGCGAATTATTTGTCGGTTGAGGGCTATACTTGCAACGCGAAAATCTTGTGAAATTCCTTACCAACGGTATTCCTCTCATCAGTAAGTCGGTATAAAAGGACGAAAGATGTTCGTCGAGGGAAATTAAAGTATATTAAACTCATGAACAAATCAAATAGGTAAGTACATAATAAACGCAAGTATCAACAAGTGAACAAGTGGGCATGAAATAAACGACGAGTAAACTAATGATAAGTAACCGGTAGCAAATGAACATAAATATTAACAAGGGAGCATGAAACGGGTGTTACTAAATTGGGGCGTCGTCTGAATTCCGAACCTGCTGAGGTCTCTAAGAGTAGAATCTCTTTAAATTCCCCGCGTTCCATGTCCTGGGTACCTCTTTCCCATCAAGGAGCTCTAGCCTATATGCTCTGCTGCTGACCACTTTCGTTACCCTGTACAGGCCTTCCCAATTGGCCATCAACTTTCCTTCTCCTGGTGTCAGGGGCCCACGTTGTTTTATCGTAAAACCAAATCGTTTGGCTCGAAAATCCTTTTTAGCACCTTGGCGTTATATCTTAAGGCTACCCCCTGTTTCAATGCTGCTTCCGACAAGCGTGCCATCTCTCGAGTTTCATCGATCAGGTCCTTTTCCACTGCTTCATCTACTCCGCCAAGGAGTAGCTGGGGGCTCGATTCTCCTATCTCCATGGGTATTACCGCGTCGACTCCATAGGTGAGCTGGTACGTCGTTTCGCTAGTGGAGGATTGCGGCGTTGTGCGATAGGACCATAGAACTGATGCTAGCTCGTCTGCCCAGGCTCCCTTCCTCTAGTCGAGTCACTTCTTAAAACCCTGAAGGATGACTTTGTTTGCCACTTCGACTTGGCCTTTGTTCTCGGGGTACTCGACGGACGAGAACTTCTGCTTTATCTCCAAGACAGCAAGGAATTCTCCGAACTTCTTGTCGGCAAACTGTGTGCCGTTGTCTGATATCACGACTTCTAGGATCTCCAAATCTGGCGATTACTTGCCTCCATAAGAACTTTTGGCAGTTTGTGGAGGATATACTGGCTAAAGGCTCGGCTTCCACCCACTTGGTGTAATAGTCAAAATGGCAACCATTAGGTATTTGACCTGTCCCGGCCCAATGGGAAAGGGTTGATGCCAGGGCATTTTGGCCAGTTTCACTAACCTTTTTCTTTACTATTTTAGGATAGTTTCATGCATTTTCTTAGTAAATAAGCAAGTTTATGATGAATATACACTTACATTTTGATTCAAGCAAGCATTATGAACTTTACATGATTTCATGAGAATTATGCATGAGTTGAATGATAATATGGATGATGCATGATCTCATGACTTGAAAGAAAGCTTTGATGCACCTTGTTTGCTTGATTTCAGGACAAAGGAAGCAAAGAAGAACCATGTTAGCTTCACTAACATGACCACTAACGTGGAATGGGAGTAAGCTTGCAATGTTAGTGGTAAAGTTACCACCAATAATGCCTTCGAATGCCATCATAACCCATGTTAGTTGCCACGTTAGTTGCACTAACATGGGAACTAACGTGGAAGAAAGGAGGAGCTCCAACGTTAGTGGTGAAAGTGAACACCACTAACGTTCCAAAATGCCACACTAAGCCACGTTATGAGCGACGTTAATCCAATTAACGTGGACTCTAACGTGGATAAAAAAGGAAGTCGCAAGCGTTAGTGACACTCACCTTTGTCACTAACGCTAGATCAAGCCTAAATTGCATACGTTAGTAGTCACGTTAAGACCACTAACGTGAAGGGTAACGTGGAGCAATGAATGATAGGCCAACATTAGTGGCACTCACCTTTGTCACTAACGTTGGAGATGGCGAATACACCCACGTTGTATGGTCACGTTAATGCCATTAACGTGAAGCACTAACGTAGAAGGAAGGGGCATTCTGAAGCGTTAGTGACAAAGGTAAGTGTCACTAACGCTCTCAAGCCTTGGCATGCCCACGTTAAGGGCCACGTTAGTTATACTAACGTGGACCATTAACGTGAAAGAGAGGGACAAAGAGCAACATTGTTGGTAAAGGTGAGTGCCAATAACGTTTGTGAAAGGCTAAGAGGCTACGTTAGTGGTTACGTTAGTACCACTAACATTGAAGTTAACTTGGATCAACTAGTTTGGAACGTTAGTGACAAAGTTATCGTCACTAACACTCTCGAACCCAAGTTTACACTTAACGTTAACGCCACTAACGTCCTAACTAACTTCCCATCATGCCTAACTCACACTTTCTTTGCAAGCAAAGCTAAGCCTACTAAAGACTGTAACTGCTTCAACTAAAGATCAAGGGTCTATATCCAAGACTTGAAGAGCTAACTAGAAGATCTGAAGAGTAGTATATATAGGGATAGTTTTGAATTGAAATGTAGATCAGGAACTTTAGAACTACACTCTGTATATTTTACTTTCTCTGCAACTTCTAGTTTTAGAACGTACTCTTCTCTATCAACTTCCATTTTCAGAGCTATAAATAACTAAACCCCTTTTCATTGGGTTAGGGAGCTCTGTTGTAATTTGATGGATCAATTATAGTTTTCATTCTTCTTCTTCTTTCTTTTCTCTTGATTTTACTAGAAAGCTTTCGATCTTAATCCAATTGGTTAGTTGTCTTGGAAAAAAAACTTTCCATAATTGGATCTCCTCTGAGCCTTGGAAAAGGGACGAGGAGATCATGCTAGAATTGCTTTCTCATGGTGGACCAAATTGGGGTTTGGATGGATATAGTGACATATAATCCTACCAACACTTTGTTTTGGAAATATATGTGGTATAATAAGTGACCATACTTCATCTCTTCCCATGAGCAATTAAATCAAGGAATTGGGCAATCGTTCAAGCTTAGAAAGATTAGGTTGCCAAGGAATTGGGATCCAATCACTTAAGATTGCCAAGGAGATCAATGAATGCATTGATTGAGGAAGAGATGAGAACGAACTTGATCTGGAGAATGCAACATCTCCTAAGCCCAATGAATCCCCCATTTCTGATCTTACCCATTCTCTTTATTTTCTGCCATTTACTTTTATGCTCATCTCCCTAAATCCCCATTTAAGATTCTGCAATTTACTTTATGCCATTTACATTCTGCCATTTATTTCCAGCACTTACATTTTCGATTATTTACTCTCCCGCCATTTAACTTCCTGCAATTACTCAACTCAATTTCTGCTTAGCTCAACTAGAACATTCCTCTAATTAAACTTGCTTGACCAATCAATCCCTATGGGATTCGACCTCACTCTATTGTGAGTTTTTACTTGACGACAATTCAGTATACTTGCCGAAGGGAAATTTGTTGAGAGACAAGTTTTCATGCATCAAGTTTATGGCGCCGTTACCGGGGATTGATTTTTTATTGACAATGATTAAGTTGGAGGATAACTAGATTGAGCATTTTTCTTTTGTTTTATTTAATTCCATTTGAGTGATTTACTTTCAGTTTTAGCTATTTTCTTTTCTTTACCTCTTACCCGTTTTTTGTGTTTTCTTCATTATTTACAATTCAGTTCACTAACCCACTAACTGTTTGATATATTGCATCACTCACACTAACAGCTATTCTAACAAGAGTAATTTCTTCATTCATTTCCTTTATCACTTTTTGCTTTGTTGGTTGTATGAAAGGTAGAAGAAGCGGGGTCTCAACGTCCTTTGATTCTGAACCTGAGAGGACCCTCCTTAGATTAAGGAGGGAAGCAAGAGGGAAAAGAGTCGTTGGTGCTGAGGAAGAGGAAGAGTATTTTGAACCAGACATGGAGGAGAATATGGAGAACCACCATGAAGAAGAAGCTCACAACCATGTCAGGGAAGGCCCAGTAAATCATGCTGGGCAAGAGAGAAGAGTTCTAGGCTCTTACATCAATCCAAACCCAGGAAATTATGGAAGCAGCATCCAAAAGCCAACCATACATGCCAATAACTTTGAACTAAAGCCCCAACTCATCACTGTCGTTCAGAACAATTGTGCATTCGGAGGAAGCACACAAGAAAACCCCAATCAACATCTAACCACTTTTCTAAGGATATGTGATACTGTGAAGTCGAATGGTGTTCATCCTGACACTTATAGACTGCTTCTGTTCCCCTTCTTATTCAAGGATAAAGCATCTAAATGGCTAGAATCCTTCCTGAACGAGAGTTTAACAACCTGGGAAGATGTTGTGAACAAATTCTTGGCGAGATTCTACCCTCCTCAAAGAATCAACAGGTTGTGAGCTGAGGTACAAACCTTCAAGCAACAAGATGGTGAAACTCTCTATGAAGCATGGGAGAGGTTTAAGGACTTAACAAGAAGGTGCCTGCCATACATGTTCAATGAATGGGTACAACTACACATCTTCTATGAGGGTCTTTCTTATGAATCAAAGAAGGCAGAGGACCACTCATCTGGGGGATCTCTGAACAAGAAGAAGACCATTGAAGAAGCCATATATGTCATCGAGACTGTAGCTGAGAATGACTACTTCTATGCTTCTGAAAGAGGCATTACTCAAGGAGTAATGGAGCTAAATAATATGGATGTGCTGCTGGCTTAAAACAAGATGATCACCAAGCAGCTGGCTGACCTTACCAAGAAGATGGAAAGAAACCAAGTTGCAGCAGTCACCACCTCATCAGTAGCTCAAGAAGAAGTGAATGCAGAGGAAGAGGGTGATCAGGAACAAGCCAACTATATTGGGAACTGACCTCGGCAAACCCATGATCCATAATCCAAAACTTACAATCCTGGCTGGTAGAACCACCCAAACTTTAGGTGGGGAAATCAACAAGATCACAGCCAAGATCACAGACGTCACAACCCCAACCACAATGCAACTCACCAACACTCTACACAGAGATCATATCAGCACCCACCCAACAATACCTCTCAACATCCATATCAAAACCAAAATGGCCCTTCTCACCCCTCCAACCTCAACCCACCATCACCATCCGAAGATAGACTCTCCAGAATTGAGACTCTACTTGAAGGAATATGCAAGGAAATCCAAGACAGTAAAATGTTCTGGGAAGAAGTGTGATCCAATATGCAGAATCAAGATGCTGCTATCAAGAAACTCGAAACATAAATTTGCTACCTATTCAAGCAAGTTCCTAGCCACAACATTTGCAGCAACACTAATTCAACCCCAAGGGAGGAGTGTCAGGCTATCACCCTCCGAAGTGGAAAGGAATTGAAGGAGACCTCCAAGAAACCACAAGAGAAGAACTCGGATGAAAAGAAAAAGGAACAAGATGAAGTTTAAGTTCCCTCTCCCAATTCACATCAAGAAGGAGAAGTGCTGAAGCCATACGTTCCAAAAGTCCCATACCCTCAGCAATTGAAGAAAAAAGGGGATGATAGCCAATTCTCAAGATTTTTAGAAATCTTCAAAAAATTACAGATTAACATACCTTTTGCTAAAGTAATAGAGAAAATGCCACTCAATGCCAAGTTCTTGAAGGAGTTGATGACCAAGAAGAGAAGCTGGAAGAACAACGAGACTGTGGTACTAACCGAAGAATGTAGTGCGATCATTCAGCATAAATTACCCCAGAAATTGAAGGATCCTGGGAGCTTCCAGATTCCTTGTATTACAGGGGAAATTACAGTGGAAAAGGCGTTATGTGATTTAGGAGCCAGCATAAATCTGATGTTGGTGATAAAAATGAGGAGGCCAAACCAACAAAAATGGCTCTACAACTGGCAGACCGATCATTCAAGTTTCCCCACGAAATAGTAGAAGACTTGTTGGTGAAGGTAGGAGACTTTATCTTCCCAACAAACTTTGTAGTGTGGGATATGGAGGAAGGAGCCAAGACCTCTATCATCCTGGGGAGACCATTCCTAGCCACTGCTGGAGCTATCATCGATGTCCAAAAGGGTGAACTTACCCTTAGACTATATAATGAAAAAATGATATTCAATGTGTTCAAGGCTATGAGTTACCCACAAGACTCATTGGGAGAATGTATGAGGTTGGATTCACTGGAAGATGTAGTACAAGAGAATTTTGAAGAGGAAGAACTTGAGGGTTTAACAGAAGAAGAGGAATTAGCATCAAGCGAAGAGGCTGCAACAGCTGAGGTTTATGTTCAGGGCACACTAGAGGAGAAAAATGAAAGAAAAGAGGCACCCAAACTTGAACTAAAGGCACTGCCGCCCACTCTCAAATATGCATATTTAGGAGAGAATGAAAGTTATCCAGTGATCATAAACTCAGCCTTCAGCCAAGAACAAGAGGAGGAACTACTCCAAGTATTGCAAAAGCATAAGGATGCCATTGGATGGACCCTCGCTGACTTGAAGGGAATCAGTTTGGCCATATGCATGCATAAGATACTGTTGGAAGATGATGCCAGACCCTCCATTCAACCCCAGAGGAGGCTGAATCCAGCCATGAAAGAAGTGGTACAGAAGGAAGTCATGAAGCTGTGGTAGGGAGGGGTAATCTACCCAATTTCGGATAGCCCATGGGTCAGCGCCGTCCAAGTGGTCCCCAAGAAAGGAGGAATCACTGTAGTACCCAATGAAAGGAACGAACTCATCCGTACAAGAACAGTCACAGGATGGAGGATGTGCATTGACTACAGAAAACTCAATGAAGCTACAAGAAAAGACCACTTCACACTCCCCTTCATGGATCAGATGCTGGAAAGACTTGCAGGACACACATATTATTGTTTTTTAGATGGTTATTCAGGATATAATCAAATAGTGGTTGATCGAAGAGACTAGGAGAAAATGTCATTTACTTGCCCATATGGAGTGTTTGCATACAGGCGCATGCCATTTGGGCTATGTAATGCCCCTGCAAGGTTTCAACGCTGCATGCTTTCTATCTTCTCAGATATGATAGAGAAATTCTTTGAAGTCTTTATGGATGACTTTTCAGTATTCGGGGATTCCTTTCCTAATTGCCTAAATCACCTTGCCTTGGTATTAAAAAGATGTCAAGAGACCAATCTGGTCTTGAATTGGGAAAAATGCCACTTTATGGTGACGGAAGGAATAGTCCTTGGACATAAAGTTTTTAACCAAGGCATTGAGGTAGACAGAGCTAAGGTGGAACTCATTGAAAAATTACCCCCACCAAGTGATGTCAAGGCAATTAGGGGCTTTTTAGGGCATGCTGGCTTTTACAGAAGATTTATTAAAGCTTTTTCAAAGATAGCCAAGCCCTTAAGCAATCTCCTTTTATCTGATATACCATTTATCTTTGATGAGAAGTACATGCTAGCATTCAAAAACTTGAAAAAGAAATTGTCCTCAGCCCCTATCATTACCCCTCCTGATTGGAACTTACCATTCGAACTGATGTGTGATGCATCTGATTTCGTAGTTGGGGCAGTGTTAGGACAAAGGAAAGATAATTTGGTTCATGTCATATACTATGCCAGCAAGGTCCTCAATGACACTCAAAGAAATTATACCACTACTGAAAAGGAATTACTGACAATAGTTTTTGCATTTGACAAGTTTAGATCATACCTCATTGGTTCCAAAGTGATTGTTTTCACAGATTACACAGCACTTAAATATTTGTTTGCCACACAGAAATCAAAACTAAGACTGATAAGATGGATCTTGTTGTTGCAGGAATTTAATATTGAGATTAGAGACAAGAAAGGAGTGGAGAATAAGGTAGCAGATCACCTATTCAAAATCCCTCATGATAAAGGTGAAACACATGAAGCAAGTGCAAATGAGTTCTTTCCAGATGAGCTGTTAATGATGGTTCACAGAGCACCCTAGTTTGCAGACATTGCCAATTTCAAGGCAACTGGGGATTTGCCTCCAGAGATCAATAAATATCAAAAAAGAAAACTCATTAATGATGCTAAATATTTCATCTGGGATGAGCCATACTTCTTCAAGTAGTGTTCGGATGGAATCCTTAGAAGATGCATTTCAGAGGAAGAGGGACGAGAGGTCTTATGGAACTGCCATGGCTCGTGCTATGGAGGCCACTTTAAAGGGGAAAGAACTATAGCCAAGGTGCTACAAAGTGGATTTTTTTGGCCCACCTTTTTCAAGGATGCCAAAGAACTAGTGAAGAAATGCAATGAATGCCAAAGAGCTGGAAACTTACCCAAAAGAAATTAGATGCCAAAGAATTTCATTGTAGAGCTGGAACTATTTGATGTGTGGGGAATCGATTTCACGGGTCCCTTTCCAACCTCATATTCAAACAAATATATCTTGGTGGCGGTGGATTACGTATCCAAGTGGGTAGAAGCTATTGCAACCCCAACAAATGACAACAAGGTGGACATGAATTTCCTCAGAAAGAATGTCTTTAGCCGGTTCGGAGTCCCACGAGCTCTCATCAGTGATGGAGGGAGCCATTTTTGCAACAGACCACTAGAAGCTCTTCTCCTAAGATACAGGGTAAAACACAAGGTTGCCACACCTTACCACCCCCAAACAAGTGGGCAAACTGAGATATCCAACATGGAGCTAGAAAAGAACCTGGAAAAGACTGTGGGAGCATCAAGAAATGACTGGTCAAAGAAGCTAGATGATGCTCTTTGGGCATACAGGACAGCATTCAAAACGCCAATTGGGATGTCCCCATATTAACTGGTGTATGGAAAGGCCTGTCATTTACCATTGGAGCTGGAACACAAAGCCCTCTGGGCTCTCAAGCTACTAAATTTTGACAGCATTGCAGCTGGTGAAAAAAAGAGTCTTGCAGCTGCAGGAACTGGAGGAGTTTAGATCTCAAGCCTATGAAAACGCCAAGATCTATAAGGAAAACGTGAAGAGAAGGCACGACCTCAATCTGACACCCAGGAGCTTTGAAAAAGGACAGCAAGTTCTCCTCTACAACTCCAAATTGAGACTTTTCCTTGGGAAACTCAAATCAAGGTGGTCCGGACCCTTTCTTGTCACAAAGGTCTCACCTTATGGACACATAGAGATCATGGAGGAAAGCTCAAAGAGGACTTTCACTGTGAACGGACAAAGGCTCAAACACTACATGGGCAACATGGGGGAGAGCCCTAAAATGAAGTATCATCTCAACCAATGGAGAAATCGTCGAGCTAGCGACGCTAAAAGAGTGCTTCGTTGGGAGGCAACCCAACCTAAGGTAGTTTTCTTTTCATAATTATTTAAATAAAGGTTACAAGTAGTTCTCCCTGTATTGTGAGGAGCTAAGTTTGATGTTGCACACCAAAACAATCCAAGGGTGAATGTGTAATTCTAAGTTTGGTGTTCCACCAAAGATTTCAGTTAGAATCATACTACACCCCTTCAATGACAAGTTACTAGCTCCAACCAATCAGTGAAAGTACTTAACAATAGTTTAGTTTCTAGTTCATAGTCATTTTCTTAATAAAAGCACGTGAGGTTCTCTGCATGTATTCGATCTGTTGCATTAGGCAAGGAACTAAGTTTGGTGTTCACACACCAAATTAAGTTCAGAAATTCACAAGCATACATGCATGCTAACTATTTCTCAAGTGCTTTGGGAACAACAAACTTCTAATAACTTTGCAGGAACTCAATCAAGCTCTTGGAAAAACAATGCACCATCATCCAAGGAGACAAAGAAGGATGCAAAAGCTATGGATGATGACAACAAAGGGAGAGATAGAAGTTACCACCAGGAGGTTGTGTTGTTACTTAATTCCATCTGCTGTGGAATGTTTAAATTGGAAGTCTGAATGTGCCCCTATTGATAGTATTCTTTAGCTTAAGTCACTAGAATTTAGTGTTTGTTTTCTTTGCTTTTGTCATATGTGTGCTTGGTGCACGAAATTACAATCACACTTTTGTAACTCCGCACAACTAACCAGCAAGTGCACCGGGTCGTCCAAGTAATACCTTACGTGAGTAAGGGTCGATCCCACGGAGATTGTCGGCTTGAAGCTAGCTATGGTTATCTTGTAACTCTTAGTCAGGATATCCATAATTCTCAGATTTAATTGTAAAAAGTAAAAGAACATGAAATAAATACTTGTTATGTAGTAATGAAGAACAGATTGAGGCTTTGGAGATGCTTTGTCTTCTGAACCTCTGCTTTCCTACTGTCTTCTTCTTCATGCACGCAAGACTCCTTCCATGGCAAGCTTTATGTTGGGCATCACCGTTGTCAATGGCTACATCCCGTCCTCTCAGTGAAAATGTTCCAAATGCACTGTCACCGCACGGCTAATCATCTGTCGGTTCTCGATCATGTCGGAATAGGATCCATTGATCCTTTTGCGTCTGTCACACGCCCAACAATCGCGAGTTTGAAGCTCGTCACAGCCATCCCTTCCCTGATCCTACTCAGAATACCACAGACAAGGTTTAGACGTTCCGGATCTCAGGAATGGCCGCCAATAATTCTAGCTTATACCATGAAGACTCTGATCTGAATCATGAGGCTAAGAGATATGCATTCAATCTAAGGTAGAACGGAGGTGGTTGTCAGGCATGCGTTCATAGGTGACAATGATGATGAGTGTCACGGATCATCACATTCATTAGGTTGAAGTACGAATGAATATCTTAGAATAGAAGCAAGCGTGATAGAATGGAAAATAGTAGTAATTGCATTAATTCATGAAGAACAACAGAGCTCCTCACCCCCAACAATGGGGTTTAGAAACTCATACCGTAGAAGATACAATATGAAACATGTAGAATGTCATGAGGTACAAGATGAATCACTGAAAGTAGTATTTATAGTAAACTAGTGACCTAGGGTTACAAAAATGAGTAAGCTAGGGTGTTTATTGTAAAAATCCACTTCCGGGGCCCACTTGGTGTGTGCTTGGGCTGAGCATTGAAGCTTTCATGTGTAGAGACATTTCCTGGAGTTAAACACCAGTTTTTATGCCAGTTTGGGCGTTTAACTCCAGCTTTTGTGCCAGTTCTAGAGTTAAACGCCAGAATTCTTGAGCTGACTTAGAACGCCTGTTTGGGCCATCAAATCTTGGGCAAAGTATGAACTATTATATATTGCTGGAAAGCCCAGGATGTCTACATTCCAACGCAATTGAGAGCGCACCAATTGGGCTTCTTTAGCTCCAGAAAATCCACTTTGAGTGCAGGGAGGTCAGAATCCAACAGCATCTGCAGTCCTTTTTCAGCCTCTGAATCAGATTTTTGCTCAGGTCCCTCAATTTTAGCTAGAAAATACCTGAAATCATAGAAAAACACACAAACTCATAGTAAAGTCCAGAAAAGTGATTTTTATTTAAAAACTAATAAAAACATAATAAATACTAACTAAAATATACTAAAAACATACTAAAAACAATGCCAAAAAGCGTATGAATTATCCACTCATCAGTGCTAGTCTAAGTTCCCTGCTTTTAATTTCATCCTGCTTAAATGTATGCTTGTTCTTTAAGCTAAATAAAAGAAAAGGTTATGAAAAACCATAGTGGGATTCATCTTGTGGATTAAGTTCTTAATGTTTGTGGTGTAGTAATTGGTTAGCTAAGTTGGTCCACCAACAAGGTATACAGGAAACTACATGTTCTGAATCCTATGCTTGAAGCACATCCTATGAGACTAGTTAAAAAACAAAATAAGGTCCCAATAAGGAAAAAAAAGAACGGTGAAAGTTGGAAAAAGGAAAGAAAAAGAATAAGAAATAAGGCTAGGCACCAAGGGTTTAAATCTTGAGGGATGTGTCTGTGGTGTTCCTATGCCAAGGATCTGCTTGGATGAATAAGTTCTCAGGAGTGCTTCATCACTTGATAACTTGTGGTAACTAACCCGGGATTATCAACTGAAAATCCACTATCAAGAGCAACCTTGCCACAGAACACTTAGTAACCCAAAGAGGTACTGGACACCAAGGCCTCAAGGAAAGAAAATAACAAACCATATGCCTGTGGTGTGCATGTTTGGGGGAGAGAGACTTGAGGGAGTAAGTCTTTAGGGGTGTTTCAACACCTAGCACCTTGAACCAACTGGTTCGGGAGTGTTGGCTGAAAGCTTATTTTAAAGAGTTGCCCACTCACAAAGCACTTAGCCTAAGAATACAATAAACCCTGAAAAGAAGGGGGAGATCAAGGAATAAAGATCTCATAGGATGCAATCAAGCAAGTATTCAAGAGCATGATAAGGACCTGAAAACCAGTAAAGGAATGAACCTAAGTTGCTATGCATGAAACCCTATAAACCAAGAACTTTACTTTTATAATAAGAACTTGTTTCTCTTGTTCTTTCATTTATCATTCTTATGTTTCAGTACTTGCTTAGTGACAAGCAAGCTTTAAGTTTGGTGTTGTGATGCCATGACATTTTGGCCAGTTTCACTGACCTTTTTCTTTACTATTTTAGGATAGTTTCATGCATTTTCTTAGTAAATAAGCAAGTTTTGGATGAATATACACTTAAATCTTGATTCAAGCAAACATTGTGAACTTTACATGATTTCATGAGAATTATGCATGAGTTGAATGATAGTATGGATGATGCATGATCTCATGACTTAAAACAAAGCTTTGATGCACCTTGTTTGTTTGATTTCAGGACAAAGGAAGCAAAGAAGAACCACGTTATCAGTCACGTTAGCTTCACTAACGTGACCACTAACATGGAATGGGAGTGAGCTTGCAACGTTAGTGGTAAAGTAACCACCAATAACGCCTTCGAATGCCATCATAACCCACGTTAGTTGCCACGTTAGGTGCACTAACGTGGGAACTAACGTGGAAGAAAGGAGGAGCTCCAACGTTAGTGGTGAAAGTGAAGACCACTAACGTTCCAAAATGCCACACTAAGCCACGTTAATCTAATTAACGTGGGCTCTAACGTGGAGAAAAGAGGAAGTCGCAAACGTTAGTGACACTGACCTTTGTCACTAACGCTAGACCAAGCCTAAATTGCATACGTTAGTGGTCAAGGGTAACATAGAGCAATGAATGATAGGCCAATGTTAGTGACACTCACCTTTGTCACTAACGTTGGAAATGGCAAATACACCCACGTTAGTGGTCACGTTAATGCCATTAATGTGAAGCACTAAAGTAGAAGGAAGGGGTGTTCTGAAGCGTTAGTGACAAAGGTAAGTGTCACTAATGCTCTCGAGCCTTGGCATGCCCACGTTAAGGGCCACGTTAGTTATACTAACGTGGACCATTAACGTGAAAGAGAGGGACAAAGAGCAATGTTATTGGTAAAGGTGAGTGCCAATAACGTTTGCAAAGGGCTAAGAAGCTATGTTAGTGGTTATGTTAGTACCACTAACGTTGAAGTTAACGTGGATCAACTAGTTTGGAATGTTAGTGACAAAGTTATCGTCACTAACGCTCTCGAACCCAAGTTTACACTTAACGTTAACGCCACTAACGTCCTAACTAACTTCCCATCATGCCTAACTCACACTTTCTTTGCAAGCAAAGCTAAGCCCACTAAAGACTGTAACTTCTTCAACTAAAGATCAAGGGCCCATATCCAAGACTTGAAGAGCTAACTAGAAGATCTGAAGAGTAGTATATATAGGGATAGTTTTGAATTAAAATGTAGATCGGGAACTTTAGAACTACACTCTATATATTTTACTTTCTCTGCAACTTCTAGTTTTAGAATGTACTCTTCTCTATCATCTTCCATTTCCAGAGCTATGAACAACTAAACCCCTTTTTATTGGGTTAGGGAGCTCTGTTGTAATTTGATGGATCAATTATAGTTTTCATTCTTCTTCTTCTTTCTTTTCTCTTGATTTTACTAGAAAGCTTTCGATCTTAATCCAATTGGTTAGTTGTCTTGGAAAAGAAACTTTCTATAATTAGATCTCCTCTGAGCCTTGGAAAAGGGATGAGGAGATCATGCTAGAATTACTTTCTCATGTTGGACCAAATTGGGGTTTGGATAGATATAGTGACATATAATCCTACCAACACTTTGATTTGGAAATATATATGGTATAATCAGTGACCATACTTTATCTCTTCCCATGAGCAATTAAATCAAGGAATTGGGCAATTGTTCAAGCTTAGAGAGTTTGGGTTGCCAAGGAAATCAATGAATGCATTGATTGGAAAAGATATGAGAATGAACTTGATCCAGAGAATGCAACATCTCCTAAGCCCAATGAATCCCCCATTTCTGATCTTACACATTCTCTTTATTTTCTGCCATTTACTTTTCTACTCATCTCCCCAAATCCCCATTTAAGATTCTGCAATTTACTTTATGCCATTTACATTCCGCCATTTATTTCTAGCACTTACATTTTCTGTTATTTACTCTCCCGCCATTTAACTTCCTACAATTACTCAACTAGAACATTCCTCTAATTAAAGTTGCTTGACCAATCAATGCCTGTGGGATTCGACCTCACTCTATTGTGAGTTTTTACTTGAAGATAATTTGGTATACTTGCCCAAGGGAAATTTGTTGAGAGACAAGTTTCCTTGCATCAAGGGTCCCGATAGGTCGATCCTCCACTGAGAGAAGGGTCGGGAGGCCATCAGTAGACTCAGTTATGTTGCTGGGGCATTGTGGAAATTGGTGTTTTCCTTGAACTTCCTACATTTCTTTACGAACTCTTGGGAGTCTAACATCATTGAGGGCCAAAAGTAGCCGGCCCTGACAAGATTCCGGGCTAAGGCCCTCCCTTAGACGTGGTGGCCGCAACACCACTCGTGGACTTCTGTTAATACGTAGTTCATTTGTTCGGGACGTAGGCATTTCAGCAAAGGCTGGTTCAATCCCCTCTTGAACAGCTGTCCTTGGACTATAACGTATTTGGCCGCTTCCTTCCTTAGCGACTTCGTAACCTTGTCGTTATCAGGGAGCTTTCCTTTTTCCAGAAAAACGGTGACTGGATCCATCCATGAGGGGATGTCGGCTGTTTGGGTTAAATGCAGCATGACCGTTAGTTCTTTCAGTAAACCTTGTATTAAGGATTGGTTCCCCGCTTCTCGCTTCATACTAGCAAGTTTTGACAGGAGGTCAGCTCGGGTGTTCCTCTCTCTGGGGACGTGTTGCACCACGACCTCATCGAATTCTTTGCTTAGCCTTTTGACCCTTTCCAGCTATTTTTGCAGTAGGGAGTCCCTCGCTTGATACGTCCCATTAATTTAGGAGGTGACGACCTGGGAGTCGCTGCACACCTCCACCCTAGTTGCTCCGACTTCCTTTGCTAAGAGTATCCCACCGACGAAGGCTTCGTATTCTGCTTGGTTGTTGGATATGGGGAACTCGAACTTAATGGACTGCTCATATACCATTCCAGTCAGGCTCTCTAGGATTATTCCCGTTCCTCCAAACTTCTGGTAGGAAGCTACGTCCACATGGAGTTTTCACCGCGTGTTCGGAATTTCGTGTGGGTCTCCCGTCACTTTTACTAAGAAATCAGCCATTGCCTGGGCCTTGATTGCATGTCTAGGTTCGTACTGTAGGTCATACTGAGATAGTTCGATTGCCCAGGTCATCGTCTTTCCCGCGAGGTCGGGCTTCTGCAAGACTTGGCAAATCGCGTGATCCGTTCTGACGATTATTCGGTGTCCTTGGAAGTATTGCCGCATCCTTCGGGACAAGGTTAAGAGCGTATATGCTAGCTTTTCCAATTTAATGTACCTCAACTCGGCCCCTTGTGGCGCTTTACTAACAAAGTAGATCGGCTGTTGGGCTTTCCCCTCTTCTCATACCAAGACGGCCACCAAGGCCTTGTCTGTTACTGCCAAATACAAGAATAGTGTCTCACCCTCCTTGGGTTTGCTGAGGACTAGAGGTGCCGAGAGTACTCTCTTGAAGTGGTTGAAGGCCTCCTCAAACGCCGGGGTCCCCTCGAAAACTATTCCTTTTTTCATCAAGTTGAAAAATGGGAGGGCTCTGGCCACTGATGCACCGAGAAACCAGGACAGGGCCGTGAGTCTTCCAGCCAGTCTCTGCACGTCCTTGATGCATCCCGGGCTCGTCATTCGCAGGATCGCTTCCCACTTCTCAGTGTTGGATTCGACCCCCCTCTGGGTTATCATGAAACCCAAGAACTTCCCGGCCTCCGTAGCGAAAGCACACTTAAAGGGATTACGCCTCATATTGTGTCGCCGATGGGATGCGAACACGGTCTCTAGGTCGGTCACGAGCTCCTCTGAATGGGTGATCTTCACCAGTATGTCGTCCACGTACACTTCTAACGACCTCCAGATAAGGTTGCCTAGAACTTTATTCATCAGCCTTTGATAAGTAGCTCCTGCTTTCTTTAGTCCAAACGGCATTACCCTATAGCAATATGTGCCTCCTGGCGTTATGAACGCCATTTTCTCCTCGTTTGGCCTATTGATATGTAAAATTAAAATTTCACATATTAACTACCGGCAAGTATGCCAGGTCGTATCAAGTAATAAAAATCACTTAGGGTGAGATCGATCCCACGAGGATTAGTAGATTAAGCAATTTTAGTTAAATGGTGTTCTAGTTAGGCGGATAATTTGTAATTTCTTGATATATTCAGCATGGAATTAAAGTGCAAAAATATAGATGACAGGAAATTTAAATGACTGAAAGTAAAAGAGAATGAATTAAATGACTGGAAGTGTAAATAGCAGAAACTTAAAGTGCAAGAAAGAAGAACTGAAATGTAAATAGCAGAAATGTAAATTGCAAGAACGTAAAACCTAGAATGTAAATGATTAGAATTCTAAATTGCCAAAATGAAACACGGAAATTGGGTGTTGGGAGAAACTAAAAAGAAATTGTAGTGAGACTCTGTGATGGGTGAGATCACTAGGGATCAGAGATGTTGATTTCTCATGAATTAATGTTGATCACTTCCTTCTCAATCATGTGAACAGATTTATGGCGGATTGTGAATAATTGGATCCCAATCTCTTGGTGATTCAATTTCTCTTGTCACAAACAATAGCCAATCTCTTGATCTAATTGCTCATAAGAACAGGAGAAGATCAATTTCTAAGCCCAAATGCCACACAACTCTCGAGATTTCAATTCAGGGAGGTTACATCTCACATACCAACCTAGAATGTATCAATCAGGAGAATTATGAGAGGATAAATCCCAAACTGAATTCTATGACTTCTTTCTCAAGTTCATCACACAATTCAAATAGATTTAATCCCTCACTCGATGGTAATTGAATCTATGAAGCACAAGAGTTTCCTCTGAGATGGATCACTTGAATTAAGAAGAAAAGAAGAATTATCAATTCATTAAAACCAACAGAGCTCCTCCCCCTAGTAAAAATGGGGTTTAGTGACTCATAGCTCCAAGTACAAATTGAAATTCAAAACTGGAAATTAAAATAAGCATAGAGACAAAAGAGGAAAAGAAAGCTTCTGATAAAAGTAAGATTGAGAGAGTGATAAAAAATCTAAGTGCAAAAAGTAAAATTCAAAAAGTGTAAAAGTACAAAAGAGATCTAAAAGAAAAAGAAGTAAAAAGAAGATCCAGAAGAAGTCCTCTGTGATTCAAGATGCCCCCTATTTATACTGGTTAAGTGGTTTCTTCAGGTGTACTTGCAAGCTGCTCAAAGTGGGCTTTTAGTTGATATGGTGTGGATGCTCCCAGTAGAACGTAGTGTTCTTGAGGAGAGCGTAGTGCTCGTGCATCCACACATACGCGTCTCCCATGCATGCGCGTCTTCACTATCTTCAGTACTTGTCACGCGTACGCATCACATACGCCTACGCGTCCTCTGTAGCGCTCTCCATGAGAGCGTAGTGCTCGCGCCAAGAGAGCTCTCCCATGAATATGCATCATTCACGCGTACGCGTTGATTTCAAAATGTCACTTCCATGCTGCCGCTCTATCCACACGTTTGCATGACCCTTCACAAATGCTACTTCCACACGTACGCATCGCTAGCCAAATTTAAATCCAACTTTAAAGGTTATCACAGGCCCTCTTCAATGGAGAATGCAGCACTCTTGGGTGAAGAGCGTAGATCCCTCCCACGCGTACGCGTCGTCCACGCGTACGCGTGACCTTTTGAAGATGCTACTTACACGCGTACGCATCACCCTCGCGTACGCGTCGCTAGTCAAATTTTCTTGGATGGAGAACGTAGCACTCTTTGAAAGAGAGAGCGTAGTGCCAAGGGTTGTGCTGTAGGGGAATGTAGCATTCTTCAAGGAAGCGTAGCGCTAAGATATTGTGCTCTTCTCCCCTATCATGATCACAAAACAAAATAGCAATATATCGAAGCTCTGCCTCTTGAGCAATTACATGAAGTTGTGCAGAAAATCACCCAGTCCTTGACATATTAGTGTACGATGGGAACTTCATTCAAGTGGTTGTTTATTTTGAATAAAATGCATGAATTTAAGCTAAAACTTACTTAAACTAATTAGCTAATTTAAAAAAAATGCGAATGCATCACCTATGCATTGGTATCTGGTTGTAACCGGAGTATGCATCCATGAAACTCAGAAAGCGATATCCCACTGCCGCGTCCACTAGAGCATCAATGTTGGAGAGGGGGAAAGAGTTTTTGGGGCACGCCTTTTTGAGGTCAGAGTAGTCTACGCACATCCTCCACTTCCCATTAGCCTTCTTAACCAGGATTATATTTTGACAACTAGGTCGAGTAGTCCAGTTCTCGGATGAACCCTGCTTCTAACAAGCTGGCCATTTGCTTGGCCACCTCATCGGCTCTCTCTTGAGACATCTTCCTTCGTCGGCTATGCGCAGAGGTTTCTTTTAATTGGAATGGGTTGAAGAATAGCTTATAATGTCTTGGTGAGTGAAGTGATTGAGTGATGGTGAGATGAACTCTGAATTATATGCTCATGCAAGGGTTCCAGTGCTTATTAGTCCCTACATCTTGGAAGTCTTAGATCTTAGGAGTTTCATTTAGATGGTATCATGGAATCCTCTTTATAGATAGTCACCTTGAAGCAGCATTTATTTCTAACATTTTTTTCTTTTTGTATCTTGGCCTCGACTCTAGGTGTCATGTCTCAAAGCGGCTTTTTAAGATAAGCTTTCAATTAATACTCCCAAACCAGTTGGTCTAAGGTATTAGGTGTTGAAGCACCCCTTAGGATTTAATTGCTCAAGCTTTTCTCTTTGACACAAATCTACCACAAGCATTTAACTAGGACAATAACTCTTTGAGTTCTTGTTTCTTTCTTTATCTTCCTAGTAATTGAGGCTCAGAGCCCTGGACCTTGTTCTTTTGTTTTTCTTTTCTTTTGTTTTCTTTTGTTGCTGCTTCTTGGATTAATAGATGTTTGAGAATTTCCATAATATTTCTATAAACTTCATTTCCTGCCTATGAGCTCCCATGCAAGTTTTCACAAACATGCAACCTCAATACACAATTATACAATCAGAACCACCGCTTCTCTTAATCTTTTGCTTGCCTCAACATTTTTAAGATTCCTCAATCCTTCTTTTCAAAGAAATGTTCTCTGTTCGCATTCTTAGAGATATTGAGGGCAAGCAATTTTTCAAGAGTATGGTGCTCTGAGCTATCTAACATCATGGTTATTAAGCTACAACAAACCTATACTATGAAAACTAACGGGGCATAATATCAATTTCAATTCAAACAATTTTGAATATGCAACAATCACTTTACAATACAACCTCCTGGTGTTCACTTGCTTTACTCCTTATCATCATCATTGTTGGTCTTTGTATCCCTTTCTGTCTCTTTGGTTGATGATGCTTAGTTCTTCCAAAAACTGAAGTGATTGCCTACAATGAACTTTGAAAGTTGCTTGTACCCAAGCACTTGAAATGTAGTTATCATGCGTGTATGCTTATGAATTCTTGAACTACAAATGGTGTCTAAACACCAAAATTAGTTCTTTGCTTACTTCTATATGCAAAAATAAGTCCATCTTTCATGCATGCATACTACATCATGTACTTTAAATCTATAAGGAAATAAACTACAAAGCTAAAAGGTAAACAGGTGAAATGCAAGTTTAGTCAATTTGTATGATTGTTTGGAATTTGTGATTATTCATGTTTGTCTCAAAGGTTATTTTGTGCTCAACCACTGTTAATGGTGGAATACCAAACTTAGTACCATACATTCACCCTTGATTTTGTTTCTCTATTGATACAATCACATTGGTATGGAATACCAAACTTAATTCCTTGCAATACATAGACATTGAACTAACCATTTATTCTAAGAAGGGTATGAAGGAGCTAACTATGGTTGGGTTGCCTCCCAACAAGCGCTCTTTTATCGTCACTAGCTTGACGGTTGTCCCTTATTAGGGAGGATAGTGATCATAATGCCTTAGCCCTTCCCCTCTCACAGTGAGCTTTCTCCTAGTATCCTTCTTGATGATTTCCACATGTTCAAATGAGAGGATTTTATTCACTGTGTAGTATCTGGAAAAGTGTGGAGATGTTTCCATTAGTTGGTAGGTTAGCATCACTTTATCCCCTGGTATGAAGCCTTTTGGGGAATTTTTTTGTTTCTCCACCCTCTTTGCACTTTCTTCTTGGAGTTCATCTGTTTTTCAGGAGGTGGTTCACGTTTTGGGATCTCAATGTTTGGAAGGTTCTTGTTGAGGACTTCATATGGAGGCTTTGGTTAGAGTTCCTTCTCAATTCTTTGAGCTTATTAAAATACTTCCACTTCTTCCCTTCCTTTCCAGTATGAGCTTGAGTGCATCGAGAGTGACTCATCAAGTGCCTCTTTCAAATTTGGATCTCTGTAATCAATCTTTATATAATCTTTTTCTTGAGTGGAATCTTGCAAATTCTTAAAGACATGGAACACTATATGCTCTTCGTGCACTCTTAGCTTCAATTCTCCTTTTTCAACATCTATTAATGCTCTGCCCGTAGCTAAGAAGGGTCTCCCTAGAATGATGGAAGTGTTGTCATCTTCCTCCATGTCTAGGATGACAAAGTCCGCTGGGAGGAAAAAATTCCCCACCTTTACTAATACATTCTCCACAATCCCAAGTGCTTGCTTGATGGATTTGTCTGTGATTAGCTCGAGGGTTATGTCGATATAGAATTCCTCAATAAAATCCCGTTGAAAATATAGCTCTACCCAACAACAATCCTTGAGTCAAATTTAGAAAGGAATTTGGTTGTCACAAGTTTAACCCCAATAAAAGTAACCGAAGTATTCGAACCTCGGGTCGTCTCACAAGGAATGGGCAAACATGTGCTTCAACATTGGTTAGAAATCTGGGGTTGCAAGTCATGAGCAAGAAATTAAACTAGGAATCTTAACAAGCAAGTAATCTTGGAGTGCAAGAAACTAATTCAAACATCTAAAGCAAGATGTGAGCAATTTTAAACTAACAGAATAACATCCACTATAATTCTATTCTAAAACTAAAAAATCACTATGACTAAGACAAGGCAATTAGGATTTTTGGGTTTTCAAATATGAGTAATAAAAGCAATTCTTGGCTAGACATGGGAATTGGGGTCACTATCATTGTCTAATAACCATATCTTGACAATTATGAGGAACCAAACTCATTAAGTCTACTTCTATACTTGAAGTATGTTAAATGGTTTAGTCAACATCAACCCATAAGGTCCAACCTCACTACTAATTAACCTAGTAGTAGACTAGTGTCAATGGCTATCAAATTGACTACTAAGGGTTCCCAAATCATCAAATCTATTAGACCCAATTACTCAAGTTTACCCAATTCCCTTAGCCTAGGCCAAGAGTAAAGAGAACTACTCCATAATCAAAGGAAACATTTCATCAAACACATGGTAATCATTAATAAAAGACATATTCAAATTGCAATTAAATTGGAACTAACAAGTACCTACTAACAATTATATATCAACATACAATCATTCAAACAACACAATTAATCATAAAAATCATCAATGCAACAATAACAAATCAAGATCCACAAGATTCATAAAATGGGTATAAAGTGACAAACAACAAGGAAACATAAAACTAACACAAGATTTAAACAAAATCATACTAGAGAATTCAAATTAAACAATTAAAACTAGCAATTAACAAGATCAAATTCAAAATTCAACAACGGAAGATCAAATTAAGCTAGATCTAGAGAGAAACAAGGGTTTATCTCTCTAGAAGAACAAAGAAGCAAAATAACTAGCTAAAAATTATGTCTAAGTGTAAAATGATTGATCCCCTCTTCCCCCTAGCATCCTTGGGTCTTTTCCATGTAGAACCAGCTTGAAATTGGGCCTGATAAGCCTCATAAATCGCCAAGCACGATTTCCTTTAACGAGGTCACGTGCAGCTTGCCACGCGTGCGCGCCATGCATGCGTGCGCGCCGATTAATTTTGTGATCCATGCGTGCGTGCCATGAGCGCGTACGCGCTGGTGTGGATTTTCCTAATCTGCGCGGATGCGTCCATCCTTGCGTGCCACTTCCAGCTGTCTTCATCTACGCGTGCGCGCCATGTGCGCGTGCACGCCGGTGCTGAAGTTTCCAAAATCTAAATCTTCATGTTCCTTCCTCTTGTGAATGATTTCTTTCTCTCTTCTAGGCTATCCTTGCGCTATAAATCCTGAAATCACTCAACAAATATATCACGACATCGAATGGTAATACAAGAGGATCAAAATAGAGCAATTTTATGGCAAAAGAAGCATGTTTTTCATCATGAAGCAATATTAGGAAGAGAACACAAAACCATGCAATTCTAGTGAATAAGTGTGAGAAATATTGACAAAACCCCCCAAATTCTACACAATATAAACCACAAAATTGGGCTTTATCAAATCTCCCCACACTTAAACCAAGCATGTCCTCATGCTTAAAATAAAAAGACCAAAGATCATGGTAAGAAAGGGTTTATGAAATGTAAATGACCTAAATAAATGCATGCAACTAAAGTAAAATCATCTATCTACATGGTCAAGGGTAAATCTATCCTCCAAAAACACATATGAGCATACGGGGTGAAAATGCTATGTAGTTCATAAGTCCTACCAAATTGAGCATTACTTTGAAGTGCATATAACTTGCTAGATGAACGCTTGTGAAAGCCGGGAACAAGGAGTTGAGCATCGAACCTTCACCGAAAGTGTATCCGATCTATTCGCTTGAGTGTATAGGGTTCATCACTCAATCCTCTCTTAATCATGCTTTCCAAGATTTGTCTTTCATCTAACAATCAACAATTACTTAATGCATGCTTACAAGTATCATGAGGTCTTATTCATGGGTTGTAATGGGGCTAGGGTGAAGGTAAGGTTGTATATGGTTAAGTGAGCTTAAAATTTGAGTCCTTGATTAACCTAGGATCCCACTAGACACATAGAACAACCTATACAACTATAATACATTACCTAGCTACCCATGGGTTTCACTTTTCGTATACTCATGCATTCTTTTCAATTCACATCCTATATGCATTGTTATTATTACTTTGTCTTGGGGCATTTTTGTCCCCCTTCATTACTTTCTCTTTTTCCATATTTTTGTTTCTTCTATTTTTTTATTTCTTTTTTCTCTCTTACATTCTCATATATACACATATAATTTTTTTCTTTTTGGTCCCCTTTTTCTTGGGGTTTCATGTACAAAAGTTCCAATGCATATGGTTCAATCATTAAATACATGAGTATGCTCCCAAATCCTAGAATTTTCAATTATAATTACAAATACACCTCTTTACATCTACCCAAATTCCCAAGTACACCCTCCCGATTGAATGATACACACCTTCACTTACCTAAGCCAATCAAAGATCCAAATTTATGGACATTCATTATTTTTCGCTTAGGGTTATTGGTGTGCTCTTTTTAAGAACAAAGAAGGTTTATCATAGGCTCAAAATTGGTTAGCAATGATAGATAAAAGGGTTAGGGCCGTTCGGTAAAAGTGACTATTGAAATGATGGCCTCAATCATGCAAATGCATTCATACACAAAATAATGCACACAAGAATGGAAAATAGTAGTTAGAAGATATAACCACACAATAGGCTCAAAGCTTACATGCTTGTGTTCTTAGCTCAATCACTATGTTCCAAAACACATTCTTGAAGCAAGTATTCCGCAAAATATTTTTTTTCAAAATTGGTAGAGTACCCCGAAATTATAGTTTCTTGGGGAAGAAGTCATTATTTTGACCAAGTAACTCTATAGGAACTAACTATCATGCGAGGGATATTTACAAGCAAGACTAACTACACATGCAATGTACTAACAACTAAGCAAAAGTTAAATCCATGGGTGTTGAAAGGAAGAGATTGTTACCTATTGGGATCGGTCGGACGACATCTCCACACTTAGAATTTAGCACAGTCCTCCATGCTACCAACAATGCGCAAAGGATGGTCGGGACCGAAACCTTCACTATCCTCTTCATCAGAGCTCCCATCACTTGGTTTTGATGTGGATGTGAATATTTCGGGTTCCTCCATGCTAGGGGAACACAACGCAGAAGCTTTTTGATGTAAGTGTATCGGCGTTGGTTGCGCTGCTCATATCTATCAATCTTCCGGTATAGATCTTCTATCCTTTGATTCGTGGATCTTTGTCGTGGTGGTGATGATGAGGTGGAAAGAATAGTACATGGGAGGGCTATGTCAAGGCTTGGGTTGTTCATAGGAAGATGTAAGTATTTTCCGCTTGGGACCACATCGCCCTTAGCCGGAACTTTAGCCTTTGTGTCCATGTCTTCCCAAGAAACACCTGCAGCAGCATCTAAATCAGATACCAAAGCTGGAAATGGCAAATTGCCCCAAGCGTGCACTTGTCCCATCGCTTGCTTGACAAGAGGCGAAAAGTTCACCGGTCTCTCCATGAGAACACACCAAACAAGAAAGGCGAGATCCGCCGGGAAGGATGACTTGTGGGTGCTAGGTAGCACATAGTAGGATAGGATTTGGGCCCAAGCTCTAGCTTCTACAATGAGGAAGCGAGTGTCAATGCACTTGGGCCTCATCCTGAGTCGACCATGGGTCCAAAATGCCTCTGGTTCAGCAATGACTCAGAAGATTGAGTCCCAATCAAATCCAAACTTCTCTCGTTGACCTAAGACCTCTTGGTAGCCATCCACGTCACTTGGTACTGGTAAGACATTAAGCACTTACTGAATAGCCTCTTTTGAAACTGAGACTTGCTTCCGACGCACGTATACCGCTTGAAGAAAGGGAAGATGGTAGTTAGTGTAGAATTCTACCACCCATGAGAGGTTGATCTCTTATGGTTTTCTCAGAAGAAAATCCCATCCTCACCGTTCAATGCGGGGTAGAATACAAGGAGCAACCTTGTCCGACGGGGCGAGTAGATGCTCGGCATGATAGTTTCTCCCAACCATGGCGGGGAACACAAGTTCACAGAAGCGGTTGGGGAACCTTGAAGAATCCTTTGCCGATTTGCTCTTCTCATTCTCATCAATAGGAGTGGGTGCCTTCACCTTTTTGGAGAGGGGTTTGGCTCCCAATGAAGAGCGCGCCTTAGAATTTGGCCTTTGGGGTGCCCTCTTTGCGGTTGGTTTCCTTGAAGCTTTCTCCTTGCCTTTCTTGGTGGCCATCCTGAAAAATGAAGGGAAATAGGAAAACATTAAACCCAAATAATTATTTTAACATAAACATGCAAGTGAAAGGTAGTGCCCAAAAGAGGTAGTATAACAAAGTGATCATATAGGTATGGATCACAACACTTCGCATGGGATGCAAGAGGGTGTAAAGCATGCAATATGGCATGAGAAGAATAATCTCAAGCATCCATAACAAAGAGTAAGTCATGTTCAATGAGTATCTAATTAGCAAGCATGCATTCTAAGTAAGAAAAGTGGACTCAATGCACTTAGAAGAGAGCAAGTGAATGAGCAGGAAGCACCAAATTGAAGATACATGATTAAGATAGACTAAAATGGCATTCGTGCATTCGCTCGAACACATGGTGTCCAATTATCAAGCAATGAGCAATTATGAGATACTCAACCAATTAGAAGCCCAAAATGAAATATCAATCATCACACAACATCACTTACTGACAAAGATAATGAAAAACAATCAAGAAGATCTATTAAAGCAAATTAAAATTCAAATTCAACATCCATGGAAAAAACAAGAAGAAGGAAAAAGTAAACAAGCAAAAAGCAAGTAGTATAAACATGCAACTAAAAGAGAAAATAAGTAAATTAACAAGAAAAATGTAACTAGAAGAAGGGATTATGCAAAGAAGGTAATAGAGGATATATGGAAGAAGTAGAACCTTGAAAAGTGTAAAAGAATTAAGGTTGAATTCCTCTTTGTGAAAATGAGAAAGGGATGGAAGAGATGTAGTGCCACCAGAGGTGGTGGTGGTCGCTGGTGAGTAGCTAGAGACGGTGGTGTTGGATTGTGGAAGAAGAAGAAGAGAAGAGAGGTGATGGAGAAAGAAGAAGAAATAAAGAAGAAAGAAGGGGGAGAGGGACAGAACTAGGCGTGCCAGCTTTAAAACTGGTTTGCGCGACCGGCGCGCACGCGCATGGTGCGCTGGCGCATCGGTGAGGGTGGAGCGAGGGACACGTACGCGTCGTTGGCACGTAGGCGTGAAGTTGGTTAGGCTCCTGGCACAGGGTTGGCACAAAGTAGGCCTAAGTCTCAGGTAATTTGTACCAGAGTTGGCATGCAGCACAGGCGCGCGGATGTGCACAGTGCGCGGACGCGTGCCTGTGTGAATTGGCGACTGGCACAGACGCGCACAGTGCCCGAACCCGTCCGTGCGGGCACAGATGAGGCACAAGTATGGCATAGCTCTCTGGTTTTTGTACCAGGGAGTTCATATAGCACCATCAGCGCGCGCGCGTACAGTGCGCTTGCGTGTCGATGGCCAATTTGCAAGGGGCGCGCAGGTGGCACGTACGCTGGCGCGTGGGTGCCTAGCACAAAATGGGCACAAAGTGGGCATGACTCTCGAGTTTTTGGCCCAAGAGTATGAAATGCACCACCAGCGCGCGCGCACAGTGCGCTCGCGCGCGGATGTCCCTTTTCCTTGCTTTTTTTTTTAAACAACATAGAGAGGGCTATTCTAAGACATTCTTGGCAGGTGTTTAAGCAAGTAGTCAAGAGAACACTTCACAAATTCATGCACTATTCAAAACATATCATTCTCTCCACTTCAACAATTTATCCATACCAAAATGATGAAATCTATCTAAATATCCTAGTTATCCAACAAGAAAAATAAAACTAGCATTCCTAAGTAATCAATAACATCAAGAAGTCACAAAATTCAAAAAATTCTAAAGCTAAAAGTAAGAAGGTATACACAAGGAAGATCTTACCACGGTGGGGTGCCTCCCACCCAGCACTTTTCTTTAACGTCCTTAAGTTAGACGGTCAGTCGCTCAAGCTTCTCCTCCTCTAGGTGCATCCGTTAATAGGAACACCTCTAGCTTTTTTAGGAGCTTATAGCCATGGTACTTCTTCACTCTATGTCCATTCACCTTGAAAGTTTCCTCACTTTTAGGATCAAACAATTCCACCACTCCATAGGGCTTTATCTCTTTAACCTTGAAGGGTCCTTCCCATCTAGACCGGAGCTTGCTAGGCATGAATCGAAGCCTCAAGTTGTAGAGGAGAACCTCATCACCTTCTTGAAAATCCTTCTTCCGAATGTGATGGTCATGAAATGCTTTAGTCTTTTCCTTGTAAATCCGAACATTTTCATATGCTTCGTTCCTCAAACACTCGAGCTCCTCTAGCTGTAATTTCCTGGCTACACCCGCCTTGGTTGGATCCATGTTGCACTACTTTACCGTCCAATAGGCTCTATGCTCAATTTCCATCGGAAGGGGGCATGCCTTACCATAGACGATTCGAAAGGGACTCATCCCTAACGGAGTCTTGTAGGCCGTTCTATACGCCCATAGTGCATCTCCTAACCGGAGGCTCCAATCCTTCCTTTGTGGATTGAGCACTTTCTTCAAGATTCTCTTAATCTCCCGGTTGGACACTTCTGCTTGTCCATTGGTCTGTGGGTGATAAGCAGTGGCAACCTTATGCAATACCCTATAGGGCTTGAGCAGTGCCTCTACTTTCCTGTTACAAAAGTGGGATCCTTGGTCGCTCACGATTACTCGTGGCGACCCATAACGGCATACAATGTTATTTCTAATAAAAGAAATGACGGTATTGGCGTCGTCAAGGCAGGTAGGTATTGCTTCTACCCACTATGAAACGTAGTCAACCGCTAACAGGTAGGTATTCGGACGAATGGCAAGCTTCAAGAATGGGTTGAATTTCAGATTCTGGGACACATCTTCGAATTACTTGGTCCGCACCTGACATGCAGGCAGAAGTTGGCTAATTAAGAAATCAATTATAGAGAATGTGTTGAGAGTATAGTTCTTAACCAGCTAAGATCTGCCTTGTCAATTTAGAAAAGTTGTCACAAAATTTAGAAATAAAAAAATACTGGGAGTATGAGTCCCAGGTCGTCTCCCAACGAGTTGTAGGAAAGGGTGCTAACTTATTAATCAGGAATTTTCAAGAGACTTTGAGTTTGGATAATGAGAAATTAAAAAATTATAAACTAAAGCAATAAAACTAAGAATGATTATTAATATTTTAATAAAAAACCTTGACTGGGGGAATGATTAATTGGAAGTTCTATCCTTGTTGGATCTTTTAAGTGTGGTATCAAAAAGGTTGTTGTTTTCACTTAGTTAAGCCTTACTAAATAAAGGAAAGTCAAGTGATTGAGCTAATCCTTATTCGCAAATCCTAGTCCTCTACATTGGGAAGGTTTAGCGTTAGTAAATACAGAACTAGCCAACAACTTTCAATTTAACCAACACTTAAGCCTTCCAACTCAAGTGTCTCCTCTTAATCAACCCCCATGTCAAGTTTGGGAATCTACTCCATTGACATGAATATAATACTCTGAAAAATATAAGAAGAAGACATAATAAATTAAATAAATAAAATAGAGATTAAAAATTAATTAAAAGTAAAAGTAATCCTCTTTATCAACAATCCATGAAAATAATCCAATTGTAACTCTCGATAAAGTAAATAAGGATATGGAAGAGTAAGAGACAAAGTAAACAAACTAGAATAATATCTTCAACAGAGATGATGACTCTTCAATATCCAAAAGCATGAAACAATGAATGTAAAGTGAACCTAGAGAGAAAGTAATCCTCTCTAAATTCAGATTTAAAAGCATGAAAACTATCCTAATATATCCAAAACAGTATGTCTATTGTGTCTAAGATGTGTCTTGAGTCTCTGCATGTTCCCTGACTTTATTCTGTGTTTCTGGGCCGAAAACTGGATCAAAACGCGGGACAAAATCACCCTCAGTATTTTTTGTTAATTCTACAGATCGCGCATCTTACGCGTACGCGTCAGTCACGCATTCGCGTCATTTGGCTGATTTCCTTGTCATCGTCCACGCGTTTGCGTCATTCGTGCAGACTCCAATCCAAGCGTACGCATCAGGTACGCATACACGTTGCTGTGATTTTGTCCATTTCGCGCGCTTGTGTGAGCCATGCGTGAGCGTCGGTGCTCGCTGGTCATCTCCTTAGTTTCTTGTGTTCCTTCCATTTTTGCAAGCTTCCTCTCCATTCTCTAAGCCATTCCTACCCTATGAAGCCTGAAACACTTAACACACGGATCACGGCATCGAATGGTATAAAGGAGAATTAAAATATACTAATTAAAGATCTTTAGGAAACAAGTTTTCAATCATAAAACAATACTAGGAAGGGATTATAAAATCATGCAAATCATATGAATAAGTGGGTAAAGACTTGATGAAACCACTCAGTTAAACACAATGTAAACCATAAAATAGTGGTTTATCAACCTCCCCACACTTAAACATTAGCATGTCCCCATGCTTAGCTTAAGGAGATAAAATAAATGAGTAGGAAAAAGTAAGACTCATGCAATGCAACCTATGTATATGAATGCAACTATATGATTCTGTCTACTTGGTTAAAATAAATAAGTTCTTCAAGACAAAAATAAATCAAACTTCACTAATTCAAACTATATAGTAAAGACAAGTAAACTTGTAAGAAGACAGCTCATGAAAGCAGGGAACATAGAATTAAGCATTGAACCCTTCCTGGTGGTGTATATGCACTCTAGTCTTTCTAGTGTATAGGGTAATCACTCTACTCTTCTCTAATCATGCTTTCTAAACCTTGTTCTTCACCTAACCAATCAACAAATATTTAATGTACCAATGCAAACATCATGAGGTCTTTTTAAGGTTGTAATGGGGCCAAGGTAAAGGTGAGGGTATATATATGGCTAAGTGAGGTATAAATTGAATCCTTGATTATCCTAAGCTCTTACCTATATACACATTCTTTATACTTTAAATTCATGCCTAGCTACCCAAAATTCTCACTTTAGCATTACATACTCATGCATCAACTTTTCTTTTAATTTTTATCACATATGCATTGATCTTTTCATTAATTTAGCTTAGCATTGGGGTAATTTTGTCCCCTTATTTGATTACTTAATTACTTGAATATTTTTGGATTTTTTTCCATAAAAATATTACCAATGCACATGGATTTTCAATTTTTCTAGTTTCACATGAATAGGTACCCAAATTTCCATTATTTTATCATGACACATTCCCTTATTAACGCATGTTCTCACAATCTTCCCATACTCAATTGACACACAATTTCTATCTTAAGCTAAGCAAAGATTCAATTTGGGGTATTACTTGTTTTTCCGCTTAAGAATTGTAATGTGGTAAAATATAGAACAAATGGGATTTAAAAGGCTCAAAGTGGCTGGCAAAGGTAATTGGAAGGGTAGGCTATTTCGGGATAAGTGAGCTAAAACAATTAATGGCCTCAATCATACGCATGCATATAACACATTAAACATTGGACATATAGGATGGAACAAAATAAAGATTACAATCATAGAGAAGTAAACACACAAGAATAATATTTATGGTTAAATAATGTAACCATGTAATTAGGCTCAAATCTCACAGGTTGTGTATTCTTAGCTTTTTAAACTATGTTCCAAATACAACTTCTAACAAATTTAACACAAAAATTTTGATTTAAATCAGTGAAATTTTTTTCAAAAATAGGGTCTTAAAAAGAAACTTATTAATTTTTCAACCAAATAGAACATGCATGCAAATAGCCTATTTCTATGCAATCTATCATATTCTAACAAAAGAAAAACTAAATAAATATCCTATTTTATTGGTGTTAAGGAAGACAAATTACCTTCGGAAGTCAGGTACTGACCGACCTCCCCACACTTAAAGCTTTGCACCGTCCTCGATGCCATCAGTCAGGAACAAAGGGGGGCTGGTAGTAGCATCTCCACCATTGGGACCGTCATGGCTAGCTGTGCTGGTAAATGAAGTTGGAGTCTGGAGTGTCTGGGTTTTCTTTGGGTCTGTGGTAACCAATAATCCACTCTTTGAGGTATGTAAATCGGCACTTTTTACGGCGCTCTCTTTGCTTTCCTTTCTGCTCAAGCCGGTCTAGCTTTTGAATTATCTATAGGAGTAGCTGATTTGTTGAAGGTGCTTTTGATGTGGTAGGAGAGGGAATATCTTTGGTTGGTTTTGTTCTCCGGTTGATAGTGGCTGCTGAAGGTCTGATATATTTCCCGTTAGGGACATACTGATCATCTCGTGGAATCATGGCTTTCGTGCCTCTAGCTCTATAGGAGACTCCGGCTGCTGAGACTAGATCTGAAACCAAGGCAGGGAAAGGTAAGTTACCTAAAATTTGTACATGTCCCAGAGCATTTCGGATGTGTCTTGGTAAGTTTAAAGGCTGGTCTGTAAGGATACACCAGAGTAAAACAGTCATGTCTGCAGTGAAGGAGGACTCGTGAGTGCTCGGAAAGGCGTAATGGGACATGATCTGTGCCCATACTCGAGCTTCCAAGGTGAGTGCTGAAGCCAATATGCCCTTAGGTCGGGACCGATGGTATCTGTAGATCCATATGCTGCCAGGTTGTGCTATAACTCTGAGAATGGCGTCCTAGTCAAATTGGTATATATGGCATTTGAATGAGGCTTCTTGGAATGCGTCCAATCCTTCTGGTGCAGGGCGAAGATCTAGAGCTTTTTGAATGGCCTCTTTAGTTATGGGAACTTGCTTCTGATGGACATAGACAGACTGTATAGTTGGCATGTGAAAATTGGAGTAGAATTCAACTACCCATGAAAGATTAACCTGTCGTGGCTATCTCCGTAGGAATCCCTATTGTCTTCGTTCAATTCGCAGTTCAACAAATTCAACAATGTTGGTCGGGAGGATGAGAAGGTGCTCATTGTTATAGTTTCTCTTAGCCAGAATGGGGAACATCTGCTCACAATAGCGGTTAGGGAACCGCGCAGTGTCCTTTACTGGAAAGGCTTTCTCTTTCTCATCTACCTTGATGATCCTCTTGATTCTCTTTGTTGAGGGCTTTACCGCTGTTGAAGATGGCTCTGCCATTAGTGCTCTTTTTGTTCCTTTCCTTGCTGGTGGTTTGGGAGTAGCTTTCTCTTTACTCTTTTTGGTGGCCATCCTAAAAGGGAAAAGGTAAGTACTTTTAAAACTTTAAGGGTTAGAGCAAGGAAGAGGACATGATACGTGATAATCAATGCACAATAAAGAAGGATGTTGTTAACACATGGTCATGACAACATGTGAAAATTTCATCAATGGAAATATAACAAGTGCATTTGATGGCTATTTAATGCAAGATGTTTATTGGCTTGCCGGCAAAGGCATGAGTAGCATAGATCAAGCATTAAATATCCAAGTTAGATTATCAACTCTTTCAAACTAACAACCTGTTTGTATTGACAATTATATTTAATCAATGAAATATAAAAGGGATTTTGTGAAAAACAGGCATTAGAGTTGTAGAATAAAGTATATAAATATGCACAATGTCGTACAGGCTTTTTCACAAACACTTAGCATGCATGGTAAATATTTTATTGAAAGTATTAAATTGAACATGCAAGCAACCCTTTAAGAAGTAATATTAATTGTCAAATAATTCCACAATAATCCACAAGTAAAATATAGAAGACAATAATCACCTAATTAAATTCTGAACACCAATTAAAGGAATAAAAAGAAAAGAAGGAAAAGGAAAATATAGATAATTAAAGTAAGAAAAACAAAAAGAAAACATAAATAAAAATAATAAAGGAAAAGTAAAAAGTAAGGAAAGAAAGAAAAGAACATTGATAATGGATGTGAAAAATAAGGGAGGAGGAAGTAAAAAGTAAGAAAGAATAAAGAAGGAAGAATAGAGAAGAAAGAAATAAGAATGGAAAAGAAAAGATTTATATTTGGGGAAGAAAAGATAAGATAACTGGGCAGATCAGGATAAGCTGTGCGTCGATGTGACGCGGACGCATGGGGCATGCGATCGTGTGGTGTCTGATAATTTTCAGGTGACGTGGACGAGTGGGATCGCGTGACCTGATTTGTGCTATTGGCGCGAGTGCAGCCTCGCGTACGCACATCTTTCTGTTTGAAACTCATTTTGCCAAAAAATTGGGTGACGCGTGCGCGTGGGTGACGCAGTCGCGTGAATGGCCATATTTTATAAAACGACGCGGACGCATGGGCACGCGTTCGCATGATAGGGCTTGTACTTCTAGCACCATTCCAGCCCCACTCCATCATAACTCTCTGCCATACACCCATTTACGTCGATTTTGCAGGGCCATGCGTTCGCGTGGGTGACGAGTACGCGTGGGAGGCTGTTTTTCAAAATGACACAAACGCGTCATTTGACGGGGTCACGTGGGCATGTTTGTGCCTCAGGGATGCCTCCAGCCATTCTTTCGCGTGACTTTCTGTTTAATTCTCTTTTCTTCTAAATGCACATATGACGCGGACGCATCAGCGACGCTTGTGCGTCGCGTGCATTTTTTTTATATGCAGAATGCAAATGCAAATGCAAATGCAGGGTATATGCAGCTATATGCAAAGATTATGAGAAAAGTCATTAACAAAAATAAAATAGAAAAAAATAAAATAAAACTAAGACTGAAACGGAATAATCATACCATGGTGGGTTGTCTCCTATCTAGCACTTTGCTTTTACGTCCTTAAGTTGGACGGTCTTCAGGCTCATTCTGCTTTTATCGGTGGGTCTTCTAAGAGGAAAACCTCTAGTTCTTTGTGATCCTTCATCTTCTCACCATGATAAATCTTTAGGCGATGTCTATTGACCTTGATGAATTTAGAGCTAGAAGGATGACGCAGGTGAAAAACTCCGTATGGTTCTACCTTTTCTACTCTGTATGGCCCTTCCCATCTTGATCTCAGTTTACCTGGCATAAGATTCAGTCTGGGGTTATAAAGGAGAACTAACTCCCCTGGTCTGAACTCTCTCCTTTTTATGTGCTTGTCATGGACAGCCTTTATCTTTTCTTTGTATTGCCTGGAGTTGTCATATGCTTCTAGGTGAAGATTCTCCAATTCTTCTAGTTGCAGCTTCCTTTCAGCACCAGCTTCTTCAAAATTCATATTGCATTCCCTTACAGCCCAGAAAGCCTTGTGTTCCACCTCCACTGGAAGGTGGCAAGCCTTTCCGTACACTAAGCGGAAGGGGCTCATCCCAATGGGTGTCTTGTACGCTGTTCTATATGCCAGAGTGCATCTTGTAGCTTTGCACTCCAGTCTTTCCTATGAGGTCTTACTATCTTCTCCAGAATGCGTTTAATCTCCCCGTTAGATACTTTTGCTTGTCCATTGGTTTGAGGATGATAAGCTGTTGCTACTTTATGAACTATCCCATGCTTCTTCAGTAATCCTGTTAGTCTCCTGTTACAAAAGTGAGTGCCTTGATCACCCACGATTGCTCGTGGTGACCCAAAGCGACAGATAATATGGTTTCTAACAAAGGAAACAACAGTGTTAGCATCATCAGTACGGGTAGGAATTGCTTCCACCCATTTAGAAACATAATCTACAACTAACAGTATCTAAAGGTAACCATTAGAGTTTGGAAATGGACCCATGAAGTCAATGCCCCAAACATAAAAAATTTCACAGAAAAGCATAATCTGTTAAGGCATCTCATCCCTCTTGGATATATTACCAAATCTTTGGCATGGGGAACAAGATTTACAAAATTCAGCAGCGTCTTTAAAAAGAGTAGGCCACCAGAATCCACAGTCTAGAATTTTTCTAGCTGTTCTTTAAGGGCCAAAATGTCCTCCACTCTAAGATGAGTGGCAGGCCTCTAAAATGGACTAGAATTCTAATTGTGGTACACACCTTCTAATTACCTGGTCAGTACCATACCTCCACAAATATGGATCATCCCATATAAAATATTTAGACTCGCTTTTCAGCTTGTCCCTTTAGACGCATAAGCAATTACAAAAGGGTCTTTACCTTCGCGCTGAGCCAGCGCCGCTCCTACTGTGTGGTTGGAGGCATCGCACATAATTTTAAATTGCTGGCTCCAGTCTGGTCCTCTCACAATCGGAGCTTCAGTCAGGGCGATCTTCAGCTTATCAAAAGCTTTCATGCAATCCTCACTGAACTCGAATTTAATATCTTTCTGCAGCAGTCTGGATAAAGGTAATGCTACCTTACTGAAGTCCTTAATGAATCTCCTGTAAAAACCTGCGTGGCCAAGGAACAAACGGACTTCCCTCATGGAGGAGGGATAAGGTAAACTAGAAATGATATCTACCTTTGCTGGATCCACAGAAATACCAGTATTAGATACAACATGTCCTAGTACAATTCCTTGTTTTACCATAAAGTGACATTTTTCAAAATTCAATACAAGGTTTGTACTAACACATCTGTCTAATAGTCTAGATAAACTATCCAAACAAAGGCTAAATAAATCACCATATACGCTAAAATCATCCATAAAAACTTCCATACAGTTCTCAATAAGATCTGAAAAGATGCTCATCATGCATCTTTGGAAAGTAGCAGGTGCATTACATAAGCCAAAGGGCATTCTTTTGTATGCATACGTTCGAAACGTTCGAAAGGGACATGTAAAAGTAGTCTTCTCCTGATCTTCAGGAGCTATATGAATTTCAAAGTAGCCTATATAACCATCTAAAATCCAGTAATGGGATTTACCTGACAGGCGATCAAGCATCTGATTAATGAATGGCAAGGGGTAATGATCCTTGCGAGTGGCTTGGTTGAGACGCCTATAGTCAATGCAAACTCTCCATGAATTCTGCACTCTGGTTGTTAGGAGCTCTCCATGTTCATTCTTTATTGTTGTGACTCCAGACTTTTTGGGCACCACTTATACTGGACTGACCCATTCACTATTTGAGATGGGGTAAATAATATCTGCTTCAAGTAGCCTGGTTACTTCTTTCTTGACAACTTCCAAGATGGTGGGATTCAATCTTCTTTCGGGTTGACGGACAGGCTTTTCTTCCTCTTCTAAGAATATTCTGTGTTCACAAACTTGAGGGCTGATTCTTACTATATCCGCCAAGCTCCATCCAATTGCTCTCTTATATTTCTCAGCACACTGAGCAGTTTCTCTTCTTGTTGAGAAGTGAGTTCCCTTGCAATGATAACTGGGAACTTCTGATTATCCTCAAGGTAAGCATACTTGAGGTGTGAAGGAAGGGGCTTTAATTCCAATTTCTGCTCATGGCTAGGCTTTGGATCATCCTAGGCTAGTGATAATGGTAAAGTGTCTTCATTATGTTCAGAGGGTGTCCCCACACTTGGACCTTGCTCCATGTACTTCTCTTCTAATTCTTCTTGGTGAACTTCGGCTACAGTTTCATCAATGATGTCGCACTGGAAGATAGAATGATCTTCTGGAGGGTGCTTCATAGCTTTATTTAAACTAAAACTCACTGTTCTACCATCTATCTCAAAGGAGTAAGTTCCTGAGAATGCATCTAGCTTGAACTTCGAAGTTTTCAGGAATGGTCTTCTAAGCAGGATTGATGATGGTCTTCCTGAGTCATTAGGGGGCACTTCCAGGATATAGAAGTCAATGGGAAATGTGAGCTCCTTAATGCTCACTAATACATCTTCAGTAATTCCAACTACTGTAATAATGCTTTTATCTGCTAACACAAAACGAGCTGCCGACCTTTTTAAGGGAGGGAGCCTTAGAGTATCATATATAGACAATGGCATTATACTAACACATGCTCCTAAGTCACACATGCAATCAGAAAATATTACACCTCCAATGGTACAGTTAACTATGCATGGGCCTGGATCACTATATTTTTCAGGTATACCTCCCATTAAAGCAAATATAGAACTACCTAAAGGAATAGTTTCTAATTCATTAATTTTATCTTTATCTATGCATAAATCTTTCAGAAACTTTGCATATTTAGGTACCTGCTGAATAACATCAAAAAGGGGAACAATTACCTCAATCTTTTTGAATATTTCTACCATTTTGGGATCAAGTTCCATATGCTTCTTGGATTTCTTTGCAATGTGCGGGAATGGGATAGGAATGGTGTCTTTTGCAGTTTCAGCTTCCTTTGGTTCTCCATTCCTTGGTTGAACTGCTTCTTCTTCAACTATGTCTTGTACGTCCTCTTCCTCTTCAACATCTTCCACTTCCACCACATTCTTAGCTGAGGCTATGGTTCCTCTCTTGCAATGTGGTTCTGGACCTCAAAGTGCTAGCATTGATGCCACCCTTGGGATTAGGTAAGGGTTGAGAAATAATTCCACTAGAGCTTAAAAGTTGGTTAATGGAATTAGGTAATGAATCTATCGTGGAGGCGAGAGCTTGTAAAGTGGCATTCAGACCATTTAAAGTAGAGTTTTACTGCGTCTGCATGTCTTGTTGTCCTTGTACAACAGAACGAAGCATCTCGTCATTTGATGAGGAAGTAGGATAAGTGATCTGTGGTACTCGTTGTTGGTTATGCTAGGCTCCTTGTGATTATCTTAAGTGAAGAGCTCTGTAAGGTTGGTTCTGATTCTGTTGTCTGTTGTTGTTATTCCACCTCTGGTTTCCTTGGTTGTCTCTGCCTCCTCTGTTATAGTTGTCCCTCCAGCCATGGTTGGAATTATCTCTCCAACCCTAGTTAGAGTTGTCCTGCCATCCTTGGTTATAGTTTCCACCTTGGTTGTAATTGCCGCCTTGTTGATTGTATCCTTGATTTGGGCGGTCATAGAAGTTATGAGTAGCTGCCACAGTATTATCTTCTTGTTGGAGCTGTGGGTATTCATCAGTATAATGACTATAATCAGCACATATGCCACATACTCTTTGAGGTACTAACTTTGGCTTTGCTGTGGTGGGGAAGGCTGAGCTTGTTGTTGTTGGCTCAATTGTAATTGCTTCAGTAGGTTGGTCATTTCACATATACTCTGTGTAAGAGTAGAAGTCTTAGTGCTAGAAGAAACTTTTGTAATAGCTTTTGAGTGGGTGCTTCTGTGCCTGTGATTCCTGGTGGACTCAGCTAAGTCGTTGATCAGTTGCCATGCTTCATCTGCGGTCTTGTACTTCTTCAGAAAACTATTACTAGCACCATCTAGTGTAGTTTTATCCCGAGGCTTCATGCCTTGAGTGAAATAGCTGATCAACACTAGCTTGTCAATCATGTGATGGGGCATGCGTCTACAAGATTCTTAAAATGCTCTCAGTATTCATAGAGAGTTTCTAATTCACCTTGAACAATACATGAGATCTCTTTTCTTAGTCTGCCTATAACTTTAGCTGGAAAATATTTTTCCAGAAATTCTCTCCTGAGCATATCCCAGTTGGTAACAGTCGCTTCAGGTTGGGAGTAGTACCACTCCCTCGCCTTTCCTTCAAGAGAAAATGGGAAGAAGGCAGTTAACAATATAGAAGTTTCATTCGCACCATGACGCCTAATAGTAGAACAGGCTGTCTGAAAATCTCTGAGGTGCTTGATGGGCTCCTGAGCGGGTAAGCCATGAAACTTGGGCATTAAGTTGATTAGTGTAGTCTTAAGTTCAAAATCTGCAGCCAGAGTTGGATGATGCACTTGATACGGCTGCATTGTAAAATCTGGGACTCCAACTTCCTGGAAAGTAATCCTCCTAGGTGCTGCCATGTTACCTGCACGTGAATTAGCTAAATCAGTAGTAAAGGAGCTTGTTTTGCTCTCGGGTAGCGGTTCAGATTCGCCCTCAGATGAGACTGGTGAATCGATAACAATCACTTTACCACCCTCAGAGGCTAACCGACGTCGAGCTCGCCTAATACGTGAAAGAGTTCTTTCAATTTCAGGATCAAACGCGGCTAAGCTTGGATCAGGCAGTGAATGCGTCATTCAATGAGAAAAACATATAGCTCATGGTAATAAAATAAAAATAAAATACGCAAATAAAATAAAAATATGTACACTAATTAATAATTCAGCACACAATTGCAACTCCCCGGCAACGGTGCCAAAAACTGACGAGCAGGCAGAAGTCTGCTAATTAAGAAATCAATTATAGAGAATGCATTGAGAGTATAGTTCTTAACCAGCTAAGATCCACCTTGTCAATTTAGAAAAGTTGTCACGAAATTTAGAAATAAAAAAATACTGGGAGTATGGGTCCCAAGTCATCTCCCAACGAGTTGCAGGAAAGGGTGCTAACTTATTAATCAGGAATTTTCAAGAGAGTTTGAGTGTGGATAATGAGCAATTAAATAATTATAAATTAAAGCAATAAAACTAAGAATGATTATTAATATTTTAATAAAAAACCTTGACTGGGGGAATGATTAATTGGAAGTTCTATCCTTATTAAATAAAGGAAAGTCAAGTGATTGAGCTAATCCTTATTTGCAAATCCTAGTCCTCTCCCTTGGGAAAGTCTAGCGTTAGTAAATACAGAACTAGCCAACAACTTCCAATTTAACGAACACTTACGCCTTCCAACTCAAGTGTTTCCTCTTAATCAACCCCCATGTCAAGTTTGGGAATCTACTCCATTGACAAGAATATAATACTCTGAAAAATATAAGAAGAAGACATAATAAATTAAATAAAATAAAATAGAGATTGAAAATTAATTAAAAGTAAAAGTAATCCTCTTTATCAACAATCCATGAAAATAATCCAATTGTAACTCTAGATAAAGTAAATAAGGATATGGAAGAGTAAGAGACAAAGTAAACAAACTAGAATAATATCTTCAACGTAGATGATGACTCTTCAATATCCAAAAGCATGAAACAATGAATGTAAAGTGAACCTAGAGGGAAAGTAATCCTCTCTAAATTCAGATCCAAAAACCTAAAAACTATCCTAATGTATCTAAAACTGTATGTCTATTATGTCTAAGATGTGTGTTGAGTCTCTGCATGTTCCCTAGCTTTATTCTGTGTTTCTGGGCCAAAAACTGGGCTAAAACGCGGCCCAAAATCGACCCCAGCATTTTCTGTTAATTCTGCAAATCGCCCCCAGCGTTTTCTGTTAATTTGGCTGATTTCCTTGTCACGCGTCGTCCACGCGTTCGCGTCATTCGTGCAGACTCCAATCCGCGCGTACGCATCAGGCACGCGTACGCGTCGCTGTGATTTTGTCCATTCCGCGCGCTCGCGTGAGCCATGCGTGCGCGTCGGTGCTCGCTGGTCATCTCCTTAGTTTCTTGTGTTCCTTCCATTTTTGCAAGCTTCCTCTCCATTCTCTAAGCCATTCCTGCCCTATGAAGCCTGAAACACTTAACACACGGATCACGGCATCGAATGTTATAAAGGAGAATTAAAATATACTAATTAAAGATATTTAGGAAGCAAGTTTTCAATCATAAAACAATACTAGGAAGGGATTATAAAATCATGCAAATCATATGAATAAGTGGGTAAAGACTTGATGAAACCACTCAATTAAACACAATGTAAACCATAAAATAGTGGTTTATCAGCGCCCCTCTTCCACAAGTGAGGGTCATCCCAAATATAGTATTTGGAATCACTCCTCAACTTGTCCCTTTATTTTTTAGAAAAGTTTGGAGGGAAGATTTTTGAAACCAAGTAGTTCGCCATTGCAGCAAACCAGGGAAAACTAACCGACACAGCATGCAAACTATCCAATGGGAATGAGTCATTGATCGGAAATGGGTCAAACTTCAAATTCTCAAGGCGGCTTAAATGATCTGCAACCAAGTTTTGAGATCCACTCCAGTCCCTAATCCAACGTATGGGTCTAGGTTTTGACTCATTCTTTGTCAATAAGTACTTTAAAGCTGCATGATCCGTGTATACCACTATCTTGGACCCTAGCAAATAAGATTTGAATTTATCTAAAGCATGAATAATAGCTAGGAGTTCCTTTTCCGTAGTGGTATAGTTGGATTGTGCTGCATCTAGTGTCTTAGAAGAGTAAGCAATGACATAAGGGAGTTTACCATCGCGCTGTGCAAGTGCGGCACCTACAGCATGGTTTGACACATCGCACATTATCTCAAATGGTAGCGTCCAGTTGGGGCCTCACAGAATCGGTGCTGTGGTAAGAACTCTCCTTAACTCTTCAAACGCTTTCACACATGTACTGTCAAACTCAAAGTCCACATCTTTTTGGAGTAGGGGCGACAATGGCAAGGCAATCTTGCTGAAATCTTTAAGAAAGCGCCTATAGAATCCTGCATGCCCTAAAAACGAGCGGACCTCCCTCACAGATGAGGGGTGAAGTAAAGTGGTGATAACATCGACCTTGGCCGGGTCTACAGAAATGCCTTCACTAGATACCACATGTCCTAACACTATGCCTTGTCTTACCAAAAAGTGACATTTTTCAAAATTCAAGACAAGGTTAGCGTCAACACATCTAGCTAAGACCTTGGCTAAGTTTTCTAAGCAACAATCAAATGAAGTTCCATAAACACTGAAGTCATCCATAAAGACTTCCAGACAATTCTCCATTGGATCGGAAAAGACACTGGTCATATACCGCTGAAAAGTAGTAGGTGCATTACATAGTCCAAATGGCATCCTTTTGTAGGCAAAGGTGCCAAAAGGGCAAGTGAATGTGGTATTTTCCTAATCTTCAGGAGCAATGTGAATCTGGAAGTAACCAGTGAATCCATCAAGAAAGCAATAATGGGATTTACCCGCCAAACGGTCCAACATCTAACCGATAAAGGGCAAAGGGCAGTGGTCCTTTCTTGTAGTGGCGTTCAATCTTCTATAATCAATGCACACTAGCCATGCATTTTGTACCCTCTTGGTGACCACTTCACCATCATCCTTTTTAACCGCAGTGATGCCCGATTTATTCGGAACAACTTGGACCGGGCTCACCTAGTCACTGTCATAAACTGGGTATATGATACCCGCATCAAGTAGTCTAGTGACCTCCTTCTTTACCACATCAAGGACCGGCCTAGCTCCCTCTTGGAGAAATATACGATGCATGCACTTGCGAGGGTCAATCCCCACAATATCAGCTAGGCTCCAGCAAATTGCCTTCATGTACTTTCTTAGGACATCTAGGAGCTTCCCTTCTTCCTCACTAGAAAGCTCACTAGCAATAATGACCGGAAACTTTTGGTTGTCCCCTAAGAAATCATACTTCAAATAAGATGAAAGAGGTTTCAATTCACTCTTTCCCTCAAGCTGAGTGATGACCGGATATTTTATACGCTTTTTAGGGTTAATTTCATATAGATTTTAGTATATTTTAGTTAGTTTTTAGTTTAGTCTCATTAGTTTCTAGGAAAAATTCATATTTCTGGACTTTACTATGACTTTGTGTGTTTTTCTGTGATTTCAGGTATTTTCTGGCTGAAATTGAGGGAGCTGAGCAAAAATCTGATTCAGGCTGAAAAAGGACTGCTGATGCTGTTGGATTCTGACCTCTCTGCACTCAAAATGGAATTTATGGAGCTACATGAGTCCAAATGGCGCGCTTCCAATTGCGTTGGAAAGTAGACATCCAGGGCTTTCCAGCAATATATAATAGTCTATACTTTGCTCAGGGATAGACGACGTAAACTGGTGTTTAATGCCAGTTCTATGCTGCTGTCTGGCGTCCAGCGCCAGAAACAAGTTACAAGGTGGAGTTCAACGCCAGAAACAGGTTACAACCTGGCGTTGAACGCCCAAAACAGACCAGGCACGTGAGAAGCTTTAGTCTCAGCCCCAGCACACACCAAGTGGGCCCTAGAAGTGGATTTCTGCACTATCTGTCATAGTCTACTCATTTTCTATAAACCTAGGTTACCAATTTAGTATTTAAACAACTTTTAGAGATTTATTTTGTATCTAATGACATTTTAGATCTGAATTTTGTACTCTTTGACGGCATGAGTCTCTAAACTCCATTGTTGCGGGTGAGGAGCTCTGCTGTGTCCTGATGAATTAATGCAAGTAATTCTGTTTTCCATTCAAATATGTGTGTTCTTATCTAAGATATCTATTCGCGCCTAACTATGGAGAAGGTGATGATCAGTGACACTGATCACCTTCCTCACTCCATGAATGTGTGTCTGACAATCACCTCCGTTCTACATCAGATTGAATGAATATCTCTTAGATTCCTTAATCAGAATCTCTGTGGTATAAGCTAGATTGATGGCAGCATTCATGAGAATCCGGAAAGTCTAAACCTTGTCTGTGGTATTCCAAGTAGGATCCTGGGATTGAATGGCTGTGACGAACTTCAAACTCACGAGTGCTGGGCGTAGTGACAACCGCAAAAGGATAGTAATTCCTATTCCGGTATGATTGAGAACCTGCAGATGATTAGCCGTGCAGTGACAGCACATTTGGACCCTTTTCACTGGAAGGATGGATGGTAGCCATTGACAACGGTGATCCACCTACACACAGCTTGCCATAGGAGGACGTGCATGAGTGAATCAGAAAACATAGGAAAGCAGAATTTCAGAAGATAAAGCATCTCCAAAACTCCAACATATTCTCCATTATTGCATACAAGTATAATTTGTGTTCTGCCCTTTTTCTCCTTGCAATCATATTTGATAAGTGAATTATTTTATTGTCTTCCTGACTAAGAGGTATAAGATAACCATAGATTGCTTCAAGCCAACAAAATCCGTGGGATCGACCCTTACTCACGTAAGGTATTACTTGGACGACCCAGTGCACTTGCTGGTTAGTTGTGCGAAATTACATTGTGAAGTAATTTTCGTGCACCAAGTTTTTGGCGCCGTTGCCGGGGATTGTTCGTGTTTGAACAACTGAAGGTTTATTTTGTTTCTTAGATTAGGAAAATTTTTCTTTTTAGTTTAGAGTCTCTTATTATTGTTCTTGGTTAAAAATATCCTTCTTCAAAACAAGTGTTACATTTACTGTCCAATTGGCTAGAGCGTTGGTCTAAGTCCGTGGCAGTTTGGTATACTTTTTTTAAAATCTTTTTCAAAAATAATAATTTCTCTATTAAACTCTGTGCCAAACTTTAAGTTTGGTGTTTCCTTGTTGATTTTTCTTTGTTTTTCGAAAATTTTAGCTTGGTTTTCTAAAAATTTTAAGTTTGGTGTTCTTCCTTCATGTTCTTGTGTTCTTGTGAGTCTTCAAAGTGTTCTTGAGTTTTCCTTGTGTCTTGATCTTAAAATTTTTAAGTTTGGTGTTCCTTGGTGTTTTCCCTCCAAAATTTTCGAAAACTAGGAGCATTAGATCTAAAAATTTTAAATCTTGTGCTATTTTATTGTTTTTCTCTCTCCTCACTAAATTCAAAAATATCTTTTCTCTCTAATTCTAAAACAAATTTTCGAAAATTATTTTTAAAAATTCAGATTTTTTTTCAAAATTTAAAATCTTTTCCAAATCATATCTTTTTCAAAACTCCCTTACCACTTTCTCCCCCCTCATTTTTTCGAAAATCTTCACCTATTTTTATTTATTTTATTTTAATTTATTTTATTTTCGAAATAAATAAATAAATAAATAAATAAAAATAAAATTTTTTTTATCATCTCCCTTTCTCCATCATGGATCTAAGTGGAAATGAACAGTCCAGGAGGACTCTGGGGTCATATGCTAACCCCTCTACTGCTTCATATGGGAGTAGTATCTGCATACCTTCCATTGGAGTCAGTAGCTTCGAGTTGAATCCTCAGCTCATTGTCATGGTGCAGCAAAGTTGCCAGTATTCCGGTCTTCCACAAGAAGAACATACAGAGTTTCTGGCACAATTTTTATAAATTGCTGACACAGTACATGATAAGGAAATAGATCAGGATGTCTACAGACTATTACTGTTTCCATTTGCTGTAAAAGATCAAGCTAAGAGGTGGTTAAATAACCAACCTAAGGCCAGCATAAGGACATGGAAACAACTGACAGAAAAATTCCTGAATCAATACTTTCCCCCAAACGGATGACACAGCTAAGGCTGGACATCCAAGGCTTTAAACAAGGAGATAAGAAATCTCTTTATGATGCCTGGGAAAGATACAGAGAGATGCTACAAAAATGCCCCTCAGAAATGTTTTCAGAGTGGGTTCAGTTAGACATCTTCTATTATGGGCTTGCAGAAGGAGCTCAGATGTCTCTAGATTACTCAGTTGGTGGATCTATCCACATGAGAAAGACAATTGAAGAGGCTCAAAAGCTCATTGATACAGTTGCCAGGAATCAGCATCTGTATCTAAGCAGTGACCCTTCCATGAAAGAAGAGGTTAAAACAGTAACTGCTGAACTCAGCCCTGTAAAACAAGCTGCTGAATTCAATCAGCAATCGGACTTTCTAACAAAGCAATTAGCCGAATTCAAGGATAAACTACAAGAGACAAGGATGGCTAATATAAATATGGAAGAACAATTGAAGCAAACAAAGCAGCAGCTGTCAAGACAAATAATAGAAGAATGCCAAGCAGTTCAATTAAGAAGTGGGAAAACATTAAATACCCCACCTCAAGGCAGCAAAGAGTTAAGGAATGAGCAAACCACCCAAAATTCACCTGAGGACAGTAAGAGCCCAGGGAAAAGTAATTCTAGCGTTAAAACGCCAGCAATCTGGTGGAAGGCTGGCGCTGAACGCCCAGACCATGCCCAAGACTGGCGTTGAACGCCAGTAACAAGCAAAGACTGGCGTTCAACGCCAGAAACAAGCAAGGATCTGGCGTTGAACGCCCAAAATGGGCAAGATCTGGCGCTAAACGCCCAAAATGGGCACAGTTCTGGCATTCAGACGCCAGGAACAGACAAGGAGTTGGCGTCTCACATCACTCCAGCTTCTAACTCGGGCACTCAATTGCCAGTGAGGGATCAGACACACACAAGTGCTGATGACAACCCCTCTGAAAAGGCTTCTCCAGCCACTTCTATAGGCAATAAACCTATAGCAACTAAGGTTGAGGAATATAAAGCCAAGATACCTTATCCTCAAAAACTCCGGAAAGAGGAATAGGATAAGCAATTTGCTCGCTTTGTAGATTATCTTAGGACTCTTGAAATAAAGATTCCATTTGCAGAGGCACTTGAGCAAATACCTTCTTATGCCAAGTTCATGAAAGAGATCTTGAGTCATAAAAAGGATTGGAGAGAAACAGAAAGAGTTCTCCTCACTGAAGAATGCAGTGCAGTCATTCTAAAAAGCTCTGCTGAAAAGCTTAAAGACCCTGGGAATTTTCTGATACCATGCATATTAGAAGGTAACTGCACCAAGACAGCTTTGTGCGATCTTGGGGCAAGCATCAACCTAATACCTGCATCCACTGTCAGAAAGCTTGGCTTAACTGTAGAAGTTAAACCAACCCGGATATGTCTCCAACTTGCTGATGGCTCCATTAAATACCCATCAGGCGTGATTGAAGACATAATTGTCAGAGTTGGGCCATTCGCCTTTCCCACTGACTTTGTAGTGCTGGAAATGGAGGAGCACAAGAGTGCTACTCTCATTCTAGGAAGACCCTTCCTAGCAACTGGACGAACCCTCATTGATGTCCAATAGGGGGAAATAACCCTGAGAGTCAATGATGATGAGTTTAACTTGAATGCTGTCAAAGCCATGCAGCATCCAGACACACCAAAAGAATGCATGAAAGTTGATCTTATCGACTCTTTGGTAGAAGAGATCAACATGGCTGAGAGTCTCGAATCAGAGTTGGAAGACATCTTTAAAGATGTTCAGCCTGATTTGGAGGATTCAGAGGAGATTAAAGAGCCTCTGAAATTTTCTCTGGAAGAGGAAAAACCTCCTAAACCCGAGCTCAAACCATTACCACCATCCCTGAAATATGTATTTCTGGGAAAAGGTGATACTTTTCCAGTGATCATAAGCTCTGCTTTAAACCCACAGGAAGAGGAAGCACTTATTCAAGTGCTAAGGACACACAAGACAGCTCTTGGGTGGTCCATAGGTGACCTTAAGGGCATAAGCCCAGCTAGATGCATGCACAAAATCTTATTGGAGGATAATGCTAAACCAGTGGTTCAACCACAGAGGCGGCTAAATCCAGCCATGAAGGAAGTGGTGCAGAAAGAGGTCACCAAATTACTAGAGGCTGGGATACTTTATCCTATTTCTGATAGCCCCTGGGTGAGCCCTGTCCAAGTCGTCCCAAAAAAGGGAGGCATGACAGTGATTCATAATGAAAAAAATGAACTGGTTCCTACAAGAACAGTTGCAGGGTGGCGCATGTGTATTGACTACAGAAGGCTCAATACAGCCACCAGAAAGGATCATTTTCCTTTACCATTCATAGACCAGATGCTAGAAAGACTGACAGGTCATGATTATTACTACTTTCTGGATGGCTACTCAGGCTATAACCAGATTGCAGTAGATCCCCAGGATCAAGAGAAAACAGCATTCACATGTCCATCTGGAGTGTTTGCTTATAGAAGGATGCCATTTGGGCTGTGTAATGCGCCTGCAACCTTCCAGAGATGCATGCTCTCTATTTTCTCTGATATGGTGGAAAAATTTCTGGAAGTCTTCATGGATGACCTCTCAGTATATGGAGACTCATTCAGCTCCTGTCTTGATCACTTGAAACTTGTTTTGAAGAGATGCCAAGAGACCAACCTAGTTTTAAACTGGGAAAAATATCACTTCATGGTGACTGAAGGGATTGTCCTTGGGCATAAAATCTCAAACAAGGGGATAGAGGTGGATCAAGCAAAAATAGAGGTAATTGAAAAATTACCACCACCTGCCAATGTTAAGGCAATCAGAAGCTTTCTGGGGCATGCAGGATTCTATAGGAGGTTTATAAAGGATTTTTCAAAAATCGCAAAACCTCTAAGCAATCTGCTAGCTACTGACATGCCATTTGTGTTTGACACAGAGTGTCTGCAGGCATTTGAAATGCTGAAAGCTAAGCTGGTCACAGCACCAGTTATTTCTGTACCAGACTGGACATTACCATTTGAGCTAATGTGTGATGCCAGTGATCACGCCATTGGTGCAGTATTGGGACAGAGGCATGACAAGCTTCTGCACGTCATTTATTATGCTAGTCGCGTTTTAAATGATGCCCAGAAAAATTACACAACCACAGAAAAAGAATTACTTGCAGTGGTTTACGCCATTGACAAGTTCAGATCATACTTAGTAGGATCAAAAGTGATTGTGTATACTGACCATACTGCTCTTAAATATCTTCTCACAAAGCAGGATTCAAAACCCAGGCTCATCAGATGGGTGTTGCTTCTGCAAGAGTTTGATATAGAAATAAGAGACAGAAAAGGGACAGAGAACCAAGTGGCTGATCATCTGTCCCGGATAGAGCCAGTAGAAGGGACGCCCCTCGCCTCTCTTGAGATCTCTAAGACTTTTCCGGATGAGCATTTATTTGCCATTCAGGAAACACCATGGTTTGCCGATATTGCAAACTATAAAGCTGCAAGGTTCATACCCAAAGAGTACAACAGGCAACAAAAGAAAAAATTAATCACTGATGCAAAGTACTACTTGTGGGATGAACGCTATCTCTTTAAAAGATGTGCAGACGGAATAATCCATAGGTGTGTTCCTAGATAAGAAGCACAAAGGATCCTATGGCATTGCCATGGATCTCAATATGGAGGCCATTTCGGAGGTGAGCGAACAGCCACCAAGGTCCTCCAATGTGGCTTCTATTGGCCCACACTCTATAAAGATTCCCGAGAGTTTGTACGTAACTGTGACAGTTGCCAAAGAGCTGGTAATCTGCCTCATGGTTACGCCATGCCTCAACAAGGAATCTTGGAGATTGAGTTGTTTGACGTATGGGGAATTGACTTCATGGGACCTTTCCCACCATCATTCTCAAACACTTATATTCTGGTTGCAGTTGACTATGTATCAAAATGGGTTGAGGCCATTGCCACACCCACCAATGATACTAAAACAGTGCTGAAGTTCCTCCAGAAAAATATCTTCAGCAGGTTTGGGGTCCCTAGAGTACTAATCAGTGATGGGGGCACTCACTTCTGCAACAAATAGCTTTACTCTGCCATGGTCCGGTATGGGATTCACCATAAGGTGGCGACTCCATATCATCCACAGACTAATGGACAAGCTGATGTCTCTAACAGAGAGCTAAAAAGAATCCCAGAACGGACTGTAAATACCCGTAGAAAGGATTGGGCAAGAAGCTTGGATGATGCTTTGTGGGCATACATAACAGCATTCAAGACTCCTATAGGGACCTCTCCATACCAACTGGTCTATGGTAAGGCATGTCACCTGCCCGTGGAACTGGAACATAAAGCCTACTGGGCAACCAGATTCCTGAACTTTGATGCCAAATTAGCTGGAGAAAAAAGATTGCTCCAGCTAAATGAGCTAGAGGAATTCAGATTCACTGCTTTCGAAAATGCCAAGCTTTATAAAGAAAAATAAAAAAAGTTGCATGACAGAAAGCTGTCATCTAGAATCTTTGAACCAGGACAAAAGGTTCTGTTGTTCAACTCTAGGCTCAGGCTATTCCCTGGGAAACTGAAGTCCCGGTGGAGGGGACCATATGTGATTACAAGTGTATCACCATATGGTTATGTGGAGCTTCAAGATATTGATTCTGATAAGAAGTTCATTGTCAATGGACAGAGAATCAAGCACTATCTTGAAGGCAATGTTGAGCAAGAGTGCTCAAGGCTGAAGCTAGACTAAAAGCTCAGCAAGGTCCAGCTAAAGACAATAAAGAAGCGCTTGTTGGGAGGCAACCCAGCCATGGGGCATCAATCCTCTAAGCATTTTGCCCTATTTTTTTTATTTGTTTATATAAAGTTCATTGATAACAAGGTAAAGAATCAATTGCGTAAGTTCACAGGGTTACAGAAGGATTCTGCACACAAAACAGAGAAAAAGAGCTCATTGGCAAGAAAACGCCAGTAAAAGTCTGTTTTGGGCGTTCAACGCCCAACAGAAGCATCCACTGGGCGTTGAACGCCAGTGAGGATAGCCATCTGGGTGTTAAACGCCAGAAAGAAGCTCTTTCTGGGCGTTTAACGCCAGATTTACAGCATTCTGGGCGTTCAGAAAAACGCCCAGTAACAAAGGACTTCCTGGCGTTCAACGCCAGAAAGAAGCAGCAGCTGGGCATTGAACGCCCAGGAGAGGCAGCATTTGGGCGTTGAACGCCCAAAACATGCAGCGTTTGGGCGTTCAAACGCCAGGATGGTGGGGAGGAGGTAAATTCATTTTTCCTTCATATTTTTCATTTTTATCTTAATTTTCATGCTTCAATTCATGATTTCTTGCATAAACATGTTAAGAACCCTGATTTCTAAAATCCCTAATTTCTAAAAACCCTACCTTAAAAATATCAAATGTATCTTAATCCATAAGCACAAACCCTCTTTTTCAAATTCAATCCAACTCTTTTTCAAAATTTTCAAAACAAATCTATTTTTTCAACTAATATCTTTTTCAAATCTCCACATTATCTTTTTCAAAATCTAGATTTATCTTTTTCAAAAATTTTTCATATCTTTTCAATTTGAAACTATATCCTCTCTTATCATATCTTCTATCTTATTTATTCCAAATGAATCTTTTTATCATATCTTTTCAAAATTTTCGAACCCACCCCCTCCCTTTATATATGGGTTCGGCCTCCACCCTCCTCCATCATCAATTGCACCTAGCTCTCCTTCTATCCCTCTCCTTTCTTTTCTTTTGCTTGAGGACAAGCAAACCTCTAAGTTTGGTGTATTTATCCGTGATCACTAAGAGCATGGCTCCTAAGGGAAAACAACCCACTTCAAGAGGCAAGAAAGAGAGCGTTCCAAAACCACTTTGGAATCAAGGGAAGTTCTTATCTAAAGAACATTCAGACCATTATTATAAAATAATGGGTCTAAGATTAGTGATCCCGGAAGTTAGATTCGATCTGAAAGAAGACGAATATCCGGAGATCCAGGAGCAAATTCGAATCAGGAACTGGGAGGTCCTAGCTAATCCTGAAACGAAAGTGGGAAGGAATATGGTCCAGGAGTTCTATGCTAATATGTGGCATACAGACAGGCAAAGACTATCTGGATCTGATATCTATGACTATCGAACCGTGGTCAGAGGAAAGATTATTCATACCCACCCTGACAAGATCAGAGAGATCTTAAAGCTACCTCAACTGAAAGATGATCCAGACTCCTTCAATAGGAGAATGATGAGTAGGGGTGTGCATGGTTCAGTTTTTCTATGAACTGAACTGAAACTGCACTAAACCATTTTAAATGGTTTAGAAACTGAACCAAACTGCTTTGTCACATATGAAACTGGTTCTAAACCAGTTTATAATACAGTGCACCAGTTTAAACTAGTTCATAAAAATAAAACTGGTTTTAATTAAAAAAACCAGTTTAAACTGGTTTATAGGCTAAAACTAGTTTTCACACTCCCCTCTCTTTCCCCACACTCTCTCTCTCTCTTTCTCTCTCTCCCTCCTCTCTCTCTCTTCCTCTCTCTCCTTTCCCTCTTCCGCTCTCTCTCTTCCTCCCTCTCTCCCCCTCCTTTCTCTCTCTCTCTCTCTCTCTCTCTCTCTCTCTCCTTCTCTCCCTCTCTCTATCTCTTTCTCTCCCTCTCTCTCCTTTCTCTATTTTTCTCTCTCTTCTTCTCTCCCTCTCTCCCCCTCTTTTATCTCTCTCCCTCCTCTCTATTTTCCTTTTCCCTCTCTTTCCCCCTTTCCCTCTTTCTCCCCTCCCCTCTCTTTGTCTTCCTCTCTCTCTCTCTCCCTCTCTCCCTCTTCTCTCTCCCTCTCTCTTTTTCCCTCCCTTTTTTCTCTCTCTATCCCTTTCTCTCATTCTCTCTCTTCCCTATCCGTCTTCCTCTCTCTCTCTCTCCTTTCCTCTCCTCATTCTCTCTCTCTCCGTCCTCTCTCCCTCCTCTCTCTCCCTCTTTCTCTCTCTCTCTCCCTTTCTCTCATTCCTCTTTTCCTCTCTTTCTCTTCTTTGCTCCCTCCCTCTCTCTCTCACTCTCTCTCTCTCTCCCTCCTCTCTCTTCCTCTTCTCTCTCGCTCCCCTTCTTTCTCTCCCTCCCTCTCTTTGTCTTCCTCTCTCTCTCTCTCTCTGCCTTTTCCTTTTCCTTTTCTCTCTCTATCCCTCTCTCTCTTTATCTCCATCTCTCCCCCTCCTTTCTCTCTCTCTCCCTCTGCCCCTCTTTCTTTCCCTCCCCTTTCTTTCTCTCTCCCTTTTCTCCCTCTCTATCCCTTTCACTCATTTCTCTCTCTCTCTCTCTCCCCTATTCCTGTCTCTCTGTCTCTCTCTCCCTCTCTCTCCCCTTTCTCTCTCTTTCTCTTTCTCCCTCTCTCCTCTCTGTCTCTCAATTTTTCTCCCTCTCTCTCTTTCTCTCTCTCCTCCTCCTCCTTCTCTCACTCCTCTTTTCCTATCTTTCCTCCTCCTCTCTTTTTTCCTCTTCAATCTCTCTCTCCTTCTCTCTCTTTATTTTGGAGAAAAGAGGAGGAGAAAGAGAAGAGTGATATAGAGTGAGAAAATGCTGAGAGAGTAAGAGAAAAGAGAGAAAGAAAGGAGAGAACGAGAATAAGGAGAGAGAGAAAGGAGAAGAAAGAGAGAGAAAAGGAGAGAGAAAGAAGGGAAGGAGAGCGAGAGAAAAGGAGAGAGAAAGAAAAAAGAAAAAAATGAGAGAGAGAGAGAGAGGAAGAGAAAGGGGAGGGGGAGAGAGGACGGAGAGGAGAGAAACAAAATGGGAAAGAGGAAAAAGAGGAAGAGAGAGAGAGAAGGGGGAGAAAGAGGAGAGAGAGAGAGAGAGGAAGAAAGAGTGGAGGAGGGAGAGGAGAGAGAAAAAGGGGGAGAGAGAGAGAGAGGAAGAGAGAGAAGAAGGAAGCGGGAGGGAGAGGGAGAGGGAGAGGGAGAGGAGGGAGAGAGGGATGGGGGAATGGAGGGGGAGGGGGGAGAGAGAGGGAGAGAGGAAAGAGGGGATGGGAAAGAGAGGAGGGAGAGGAGAGAGAGAGAGGAAGAGAGAGAGGAAGGAAGGGAAAGGGAGAGAGAGAGAGAGGGAGAGAGAGGGAGAGAGAGAGAGAAATAGAGAGAGAGGGGGAGAGAGAGGAAAAAGAGAGAGAGAGAGAGAGAGAAATAGAGAGAGGGGGAGAGAGAGACAGAGAAGGGGGAGAGAGGGGGAAAGAGAGAAGGGAGAGAGAGGGGAGAGAAAGAAGGGAGAGAGAGAGAGAGAGAAGGAGAGGAGGAGAGAGAGAAGGAGGGAGACAAAGAGGAGGGAGAAAGAGAGAGAGAGAGAGAGAGAGAGAGAGAGAGAGAGAGAGAGAGAGAGAGAGAAGGAGATAGGAGGGTGAGAAAGAGGAGAAGAAGAGAGAGAGAGGACGAAAAAGGAGAGGGAGAGAGAGAGGAGGGAGAGGAGAGAGAGAAAAAAAGGGAGAGAGAGAGAGGGGAGGAGAGAGAAGAAGGAAGGGGGAAGGAGAGAGAGAGGGGGAGAGAGAGAGGAAAAGGAAGGAGAGGGAGAAAGAGGAAGGGGGTGTGAGAGAGAGAGAGAGAGGAAACAGGGGAGGGGGAGAAAGAGAGGAGGGAGAGGAGAGAGAGAGGAAGAGAGAGCGGAAGGAAGGGAGAGGGAGAGGGAGAGGGAGAGGGGAAAGGAGAGAGAGAGAGAGAGTGATGGGAAGGGAGATGGAGAGAGAGAGAGAGAGAAGGGAGAGAGGAGGGGGAGAAAGAGGAGAGAGAGAGAGAGAGAGAGAGAGAGAGAGTGAAGAGAGAAAGAGAAAAAAGAGTATGTAAAATTAATTTTGGAGTTTAAATAAAACCAGTTTTAATTTGGTTTAAAACTAAACTGAACCATAAAAACTGGTTTTTAATAAACTGGTTTTTCATACAAACTATGGTTTCAGTTCAGTTTTTTATTTAAAATAACTGGTTTATTTAAAACAGTTTCAGTTCAGTTTCAATTCAGTTCAGTGAAACCAGTTTTTTTGCACACCCCTAAATTGATGAGAACAAACAAGAGCCTGGAGAAGATTCTAGAAGACATATGCATCCCTGGAGCAAGGTGGACCACCAGCACGAAGGGTGTTCCTAATCAACTCAAAAGAGAAGATCTCAAACCGGTGGCCAGAGGCTGGCTGGACTTCATTGGGCATTCTCTGCTGCCCACTAGCAATCGTTCTGAAGTCACTGTTAATAGAGCAGTGATGATCCATTGCATCATGATGGGGAAAGAAGTGGAAGTTCATCAACTGATTTCAACTGAATTCTACAAAATTGCTAACAAAAATTCTAAAGAGGCCAGGTTGGCTTACCCAAGCTTGATTTCTCTGCTCTGCAAGGACGCTGGAGTAAGGATGTGAATAACTGAGTATATCTCAATTGAGAAACCAATCACCAAAGCATCAATGGAAAAACAACAAGCACAGGATGACCCCATCAGGAAGAAAACACAGGAATTTCTCCCAGAAATCCCTCAATCTGAATATTGGGAGTATCTTGAAACATCAGTTACCAAGATACAAGAAGCTATGGAACAAATAATAAAAGAACAGAAGGAACACAGTCAAATTCTTTGCTATTTGATCAAAGAACAGGAAGAGCAAGGGCGTGACTTGAGGGAATTAAAGCGCCAGAAGTTATCTCTTGAAGGACCAAGCACCCCACAGATCCGAGGAACATCCACTTCCCAGAACAAAGGTTGTTAAATTCCAATTTCTGCTTTAACTCTGTGATAGTTGTCGTTATAGGAGTTTACCTTAGGAGTCATATAGTAGTAAGTAGTGTCTATTTTGATTTTATCTCCAATTAAGTTATAGTCTAATTTTCTCATCATCAGCAAACATGAATAAAATAGCAGATCTTTTGAATAAGAGGCAATAAAATTCGAGTTTTAATAAGAAAAATTCTAATTAGTAACATGTGGTGGCAATGCTTTCTGTCTTCTGAATGAATGCTTGAACAGTGCATATATCTTTTGAATTTGTTGTTTAAGATAGTTAAATATGTTGGCTCTTGAAAGAATGATGAACATGAGACATGTTATTGATAATCTGAAAAATCATAAAAATGATTCTTGAAGCAAGAAAAAGCAGCAAAAAACAAAGCTTGCAGAAAAAAAAAATATATATATATAGAAAGAAAAAGAAAAGCAAGCAGAAAAAGCCAAAAGCTCTTAAAACCAAAAGGCAAGGGTAAATAAAAAGGATCCCAAGGCTTTGAGCATCAGTGGATAGGAGGGCCTAAAGGAATAAAATCCTGGCCTAAGCGGCTAAACCAGGTTGTCCCTAGCCATGTGCTTGTGGCGTGAAGGTGTCAAGTGAAAACTTGAGACTGAGCGGTTAAAGTCAAGGTCTAAAGCAAAAAAAAAAAGAGTGTGCTTAAGAACCCTAGACACCTCTAATTGGGGACTTTAGCAAAGCTGAGTCACAATCTAAAAGGGTTCACCCAATTATGTGTCTGTGGCATTTATGTATCCGGTGGTGATACTGAAAAACAAAGTGCATAGGGCCACGGCCAAGACTCATAAAGTAGCTGTGTTCAAGAATCATCATACTGAAATAGGAGAATCAATAACACTATCTGAATTCTAAGTTCCTATAGAAGCCAATCACTCTGAGCTTCAATGGATAAAGTGAGATGCCAGAACTGTTTGGAAGCAAAAAGCTACTAGCCCCGCTCATCTAATTAGAATCTGAGCTTCACTCAAAAACTATGAGATATTATTGCTTCTCGACCTATTAGTCCTCTATTTTATTTGTCTGGTTGCTTGAGGACAAGCAACAGTTCAAGTTTGGTGTTGTGATGAGCGGATATTTTATACGCTTTTTGGGGTTAATTTCATATAGATTTTAGTATTTTTTGGTTAGTTTTTAGTTTAGTCTCATTAGTTTCTAGGCAAAATTCATATTTCTGGACTTTACTATGAGTTTGTGTATTTTTCTGTGATTTCAGGTATTTTCTGGCTGAAATTGAGGGAGCTGAGCAAAAATCTGATTCAGGCTGAAAAAGGACTGCTGACTGTTGAATTCTGACCTCTCTGCATTCAAAATGGAATTTCTGGAGCTACAGGAGTCCAAATGGCGCGCTTCCAATTGTGTTGGAAAGTAGACATCCAGGGCTTTCCAGCAATATATAATAGTTCATACTTTTCTCAAGGATAGACGATGTAAACTGGCGTTCAACGCCAGTTCTATGCTGCTGTCTGGCGTCCAGCGCCAGAAGCAAGTTACAAAGTGGAGTTCAACGCCAGAAACAGGTTACAACCTGGCGTTGAACGCCCAAAACAGCCCAGGCACGTGAGAAGCTTTAGTCTCAGCCCCAGCACACACCAAGTGGGCCCCAGAAGTGGATTTCTGCACTATCTGTCATAGTCTACTCATTTTCTGTAAACCTAGGTTACCTGTTTAGTATTTAAACAACTTTTAGAGATTTATTTTGTATCTGATGACATTTTAGATCTGAATTTTGTACTCTTTGACGGCATGAGTCTCTAAACTCCATTGTTGGGGGTGAGGAGCTCTGCTGTGTCCTGATGAATTAATGGAAGTAATTCTGCTTTCCATTCAAACATGTGTGTTCCTATCTAAGATATCCATTCGCGCCTAACTATGGAGAAGGTGATGATCAGTGAAACTCATCACCTTCCTCACTCCATGAACGTGTGTCTGACAATCACCTCCGTTCTACATCAGATTGAATGAATATCTCTTAGATTCCTTAATCAGAATCTCCGTAGTATAAGCTAGATTGATGGTAGCATTCATAAGAATCCGGAAAGTCTAAACCTTGTCTGTGGTATTCTGAGTAGGATCCTGGGATTGAATGGCTGTGACGAACTTCAAACTCACGAGTGCTAGGCGTAGTGACAGCCGCAAAAGGATAGTAATTCCTATTCCGGTACGATTGAGAACCTGCAGATGATTAGCCATGCGGTGACAGCGCATTTGGACCCTTTTCACTGGAAGGATGGATGGTAGCCATTGACAATGGTGATCCACCTACACACAGCTTGCCATAGGAGGACGTGCGTGAGTGAATCAGAAAATAGAGGAAAGCAGAATTTTAGAAGACAAAGCATCTCCAAAACTCCAACATATTCTCCATTATTGCATACAAGTATAATTTGTGTTCTGCCCTTTTTCTCCTTGCAATCATATTTGATAAGTGAATTATTTTATTGTCTTCCTGACTAAGAGGTATAAGATAACCATAGATTGCTTCAAGCCAACAATCTCCGTGGGATCGACCCTTACTCACGTAAGGTATTACTTGGACGACCCAGTGCACTTGCTGGTTAGTTGTGCGAAATTACATTGTGAAGTAATTTTCGTGCACCACTGAGGTTCCTTTTCATCAAGCTCACAGAGTTCATTCTCAACAACTTTCTCTTATTTATCCTCTAGGTCATTTGTCTCTTCAACAATAGGGTAGCACAACTTGTTATGGTCTTCTTTTCGCACTTCCGCTACCACTTCATCGATTATATCACATCGAAGAACGGAATGTTCATTGGAAGGATGCTTCATGGCTTCTTCCAAATTGAACTTGATAGTCTTGTCTCCAACCTCAAAGGAATATGTGCCGGTGAAAGCATCTAACTTGAATTTAGAGGTCTTGAGGAAGGGTCTACCAAGTAGAACGGAGGATGAGCTTCTATTCTCTGTTGGAGGCATTTCAAGGATGTAAAAGTCAACTGGAAAGACCAAGTCCTTGATTGCCACAAGTACATCTTCTGCTATTTCTATCACAGTGATCACACTCTTACCGGCTAAGGCAAACTTCACCGTTGACCTCTTTAATGGAGCTAAATTCAATCGCACAAAGATAGAAAGTGGCATGATGGTTACGCAAGCTCCTAGATCACACATACAGTCATGAAAAGTGCACCCACCAATACAACAAGACACCAAACAAGGTCCAGAGTCACCACATTTCTTTGGAATAGGTTCCATCAAGGAAGCAATTGAACTTCCCAAGGATAATGTCTCCAACTCTCCTATCCTATCCTTGTGAGTACACAAGTCTTTCAGAAATTTTGCATACTTCTGAATTTTTTGGATAGCATCAAGAAGTGGACTCATCCACTATAGCTTTCCTCTTAGGTTCCTTAAGACTTACTCCTTCTTCCTCATGCCCTTTGTCTACCTCCTCTTCTTCATGTGGAGTTTCAACAACCACTTCTTCCTCATGAATATCTCCTCCAATGTAGTCCCCGACCGTAGAGTGATGGCGTTGAGACCGCCCTTGGGGTTTAGTTGGGGTTAGGAAGGAAGGCTAGAGGAGCTTGAGGGTTGGTTGCTGTTGTTGGAGGAGGACATGGACATCTTCGAAATCATGTCGATAATATTGGCCAATTGAGCGCCCATGGTATCGAATTGAGCCTTGTCGCTCTCATCCTATTTTTCCATAGTGGCTCTAAGCTCATCAAGTTGATTGGTGGAAGATGAAGAGGATTGGTTGGATTGTTGTCTATGGTGTGGTTCTTGGTATTTGGTGTAGTTGTTTTAGTTTTGGTTGTGGTGATTTGGTTGGCTTTGTGGTTGTTGTTGTTGTTGTGGTATTGAGATGAAGATTGGTTGTTGTTGTAATGAGAAGAAGAGTTGTTCCATCTTTAGTTTTGATTTCTCCCTTGTGCATTATCCCTCCACCCTTGATTTTGATTACTACTATGAGAGTATTTGTTTTGGCCTTGAGAAGGATAGGGCGGACGGTTGTTATAATTCACATTGGCCACGACAAGGGCATGCTCCTCTTGAATTTGATGGCATTGGTCATGTGTAATGCGTGGTGCTAGAACACAAACCACAAATTTTTGGAGGGACTTCAAGTTGAGCAACTTGAGGTAGGGCTTGGATGGATTGGATGGAGTAGTATTCCTTTTGATCTTTTTGTATTTGCGTGAGGATAGTGGTCATGTCCCCCAGTGCCTTGGTCAAGCTTGCTTCAGAAGGGGATGGTTCTACCACACCCTTGAGAGGATTACTTCTCACCCTTACATGTTGTGTAGCCTCGGGAACATCATTTATCAATTTCCAAGATTCTCCTCCGTCTTGTTCTTTGAAAGGGAACCGCCACTAGAAGCGGTGAGCAATCTTCTATCTTTCGCACAAAGACCTCCGGTGAAGTAACTAATGAGAAAGTGAGTGTTCAATCCATGGTGTGGACAAGATTCCAATAGCCTCTTGAACCGAGTCCAATACTCATACAAACTCTCTTGGTCTCTTTGCATTATACCCGAAATCTCTTTCCGGATGTAGTCAGTCTTCTCCGGTGGGAATAATTTATCAAGAAACTCTCTTCTCAAGAAATCCCAATTGGTCACAATCTCATCCGGTTTTGAATAAAACCATGTCTTTGCTTGCCCTTCAAGAGAGAAAGGGAAGGCAAAAACCATAATAGCCAACTCATCGGCTCCATGCCTTCGAGCCGTAGAACAAGAAACTTGAAAATCTCTTAGATGTCGAATGGGTTCTTGACCCAGCAACCCATGATACTTAGGAAGTAGATTTATCAAGCTACTTTTCAACTCAAAGTTTGGATCAAGGTTGGGATACCTTGCTTGCAAAGGTTGGAGTATGATATCCGGAGCTCCTTGCACATGCAAAGTGATCCGTTGTGGCTCCACCATGTATGGCTCACCTGTAGGATACAAAGATGTGTTAGTAGTGCCAACAGAAGAATAAAAAGTAGCGGACTCCAAGTCACTCTTGGTACCGTCTAGTGATTTGGTATGTTCCTCAAGAGAGGCCAAAGTACTAGCCGTATAGTCCAACCGCTGTCTAGCTTGCCGAGTGTGTAACAAAGTTCTTTCAATCTCAGGGTCAAACTCGGCTAAGCTAGAATTCGGTTGAGACCAAGTCATCAAACTTGGGAGTCATAGCACACATATAAAAGAAATCTAAACTATAGCTAAGTATTGAAAGAAAGTAAACTATCTACAATATTCACATATTCACATAACCAATATCAAGGCATATGTAGCAACCATTCCCCAGCAACGGTGCCAAAAATTTGATTAGCTCGAGGGTTATGTCGGTATAGAATTTCTCAATAAAATCCCGTTGCAAGTATAGCTCTACCCAACAACAATCCTCGAGTCAAATTTAGAAAGGAATTTGGTTGTCACAAGTTCAACCCCAATAAAAGTAACCAAAGTATTCGAACCTCGGGTCATCTCACAAGGAATGGGCAAACATGTGCTTCAACATTGGTTAGAAATCTGGGGTTGCAAGTCATGAGCAAGAAATTAAACTAGGAATCTTAACAAGCAAGTAATCTTGGAGTGCTAAAAACTAATTCAAACAACTAAAGCAAGATGTGAGCAATTTTAAACTAATAGAATAACATCCACTATAATTCTACTCTAAAACTAACAAATCACTATGACTAAGACAAGGCAATTAGGATTTTTGGGTTTTCAAATATGAGTAATAAAAGCAACTCTTGGCTAGACATGGGAATTAGGGTCACTATCCTTGTCTAATAAACTTAAAACTAACACAAGATCTAAACAAAATCATACTAGAGAATTCAAATTAAACAATTAAAACTAGCAATTAACAAGATCTAATTCAAAATTCAACAAGGGAAGATCAAATTAAGCTAGATCTAGCGAGGAACAAGGGTTTCTCTCTCTAGAAGAACAAAGAACAAAAAAACTAGCTAAAAATTATGTCTAAGTGTAAAATGATTGATCCCCCTCTTTTCCCCTAGCATCCTTGGATCTTTGCCATGCAGAACCATCTTGAAATTGGGCCTGATGAGCCTCAGAAATCGCCAGGCATGATTTCCTTTAATGAGGTTACGTGCAGCTTGCCACGCGTGCGCGCCATGCGTGCGTGCTCGCCGATTGATTTTGTGATCCACTCGTGCACGCCATGTGCGCGTGCACGCTGGTGTGGATTTTCCTAATCTGCGTGGATGCGTCCATCCTTGCGCACCGCTTCTAGCTGTCTTCATCCACGCGTGTGCGTTATGTGCGCGTGCGCGCCGGTGCTGAAGTTCCCAAAATCCAAATCTTCATGTTCCTTCCTCTTGTGCATGCTTTCTTTCTCTCTTCTAGGCCATCCTTACCCTATAAATCCTGAAATCACTCAACAAACATATCACGGCAACGAATGGTAATAGAAGAAGATCAAAATAGAGCAATTTTAAGGCAAAAGAAAAATGTTTTTCATCATGAAGCAATATTAGGAAGAGAACACAAAACCATACAATTCTAGTGATTAAGTGTGAGAAATATTGACAAAACCCCCCAAATTCTACACAATATAAACCACAAGATTGGGGTTTATCAGTCTGCCATTTTGGAGGGCTATCTGTGTGGGTGTCAATTCATGAATTTGAAGCTTCTTCATCAAGGATAGAGGCATCAGATTTATGCTTGCTCCAAGGTCACAAAATACTTTTTCAATTATCATGTTTTCTATTGTGCATAGAATATGGAAGCTCCCTGGGTCCTTCCTCTTCCTTGGCAATTTTCTCTGGATGATAGCACTACACTCCCTGGTCACCATAACCAGTTGTCCCTCCTTCAAGGATCTTTTCTTTGTCAATAATTTCTTCATGAACTTAGCATACAGTGGCATTTGTTCAAGTGCTTCTGTGAAAGAGATGTTGATGTGCAGCGTCTTGAATATCTCAAAAAATTTGGAGTATTCCCTCTCTTTGTTTTCTCCCTTGAACTTTTGAGGGTATGGTAGTTGTGGTTGGTATGCTATTACTACCTCCTTCTTATTTGACTTATCACTATGTGTAGAAGTCTTTTGCTCCTGCCGATGCTCCTTCACTTCTTCCTTTAAGCCTTCTTTGTTGCACTCTTCTTGAGTGATGGCTTCTTTCTCCACCTTCTTTCCACTTCTCAGAGGGATTATTTTACACTCCTCCCATTTTATGGCTTTTTCTGTGTTTCTTGGGTTGTCTTCAGTGGTACTAGGAAAGGCATTTCCTCACTTCTCACATATCTCTGTGATTTGTTTAGCCATTTTTCCCATCTGCCTCTCAAGATTTCCCATTGTGGCCTCCTGTCTGGCCATATTGGCCTCCTTTCGCTCTTGTCCTTTAACTAGGCTTTCCTGTCCTTTAGCTAAACTTTGTGTAGTCTGAGAAAGTATTTGTGTGGTTTGGTTAAGGGCTTGCAAAGTTTCTTCAAGAGTTAAGATCTTGGCTTCCTGGTGGTCAATGGGTGGTATGTTGGGGTATGATTGTTGTTGCTGGAAGTTGTGTGGGGTGTTGAGGTGGGTGTTTTGTAAGTTGAATGGTGGTGTGGAGAAGTTATTCTGGTGGGCTTGTGAATTGTTATGGGGTTGATGATTTGTGTTTTGGGGATTTTTGTATTGGTTAGTTGATGTGCATAAACTTGTTATGCTACGATTTAGGAAATTGCACGATCGGCAAAATTCCTTCCGGCAAGTGCACCGGTTATCGTCAAGTAAAAACTCACAATAGAGTGAGGTCGAATCCCACAAGGATTGGTTGAGTGAGCAATTCGGATTAGAAGTATGTTCTAGTTGAGCGGAATCAAGATTTAGATGAGAATTGCGGAATGTAAAATTGCATGAATTAAAGAGCGAGAAGTTAAATTGCTGAAATTAAAAGGGATGGGGGTGATTGCATGAATTTAATTGCAGAATGTAAAGAGAAAGTGGTAAATCAGAAATGGGAATTCATTGGGTGTTAGGAGATATTGAGATCTCCGAATCAAAACAACTTTTATCCCTTCCTCAACCAATGCATTCATTAAATTTTGCTTAGCAATCTTATATGATTGGATCCCAATCCCTTGGCTCACCAATTCTCTCTAAAAACAAACAAATTCCCAATCCCTTGGTTTAAATGTTCATAAGAAGAGATGATGCTCGATCACTGATTATACCACACAGTTTCATGAACCACAATTTGGTAGGATTACATGTCACAATATCCATCCAAACCCCAATCCAATTCACTGTGAGAAAGCTTCTCTAGCATGAATCCTCCATTCCTTTCCCAAGGTTCCGAAGGATTCCAATTATGGGTAGTTTCTTTCCCAAGACAACTACCCAATGGAATTAGATCGAGAAACTTTCTAACAAAATTCAAGAGAAAAGATTGAAGAAGAAGATAAAACAATTATTGATTCATTGAATTACAATAGAGCTCCCTAACCCAATGAAAGGGGTTTAGTGAGTCATAGCTCTGAATTCAATTACAAAACTAAAAAGAAAATGATCCAAAGTTCCCGTGTATAAATCTCCTCCAGTGTGTGTTTCAACCAACTTAAATTCTATCCTATTTATACACTTTCTAAATTGAGCTTCTGTTGTGTTTCTTGGGCTTTGAGGCCTTTCCCTGATTTCCTTTTGCTTTGGGTTTATGATCCATAATCCTGATGAGGCTGCTGATCCAATTCTGTAACATTCATTGAACCAACTTAGTGATAATCAAGTAATACACAAGACTCAACAAATTGAAGCTCCAGACTCATCAATTCTTCAGGCCCAATCCCATAAACATGATATTCAATTGGGTTTCATACCATAATACGTTTAAGTTAATGTTTGTGCTCAAATGCTAACTTAAACTTCAATATATTTGGCCCAGAAACCCCTTTCAAAAAGTGACGTTTAAGTTGAAGTTTAAGTTTCAGTTTAAGGTTAAACTGAAGCTTAAACGTGGAAATGGGAAAGCAACCCTGGAGGAGGGAAATAGTCGAACACGTTTAAGCTTCAGTTTAAGGTTAAACTGAAGCTTAAACGTGGAAATGGAAGAAAGCAACCCAGGAGTGTGAATTGTCGAACACGTTTAACCTTCAGTTTAAGGTTAAACTGAAGCTTAAACGTGGAAATGAAGAAAGCAACCCTGGAGGAGCAATTGGGTCGAACACGTTTAAGCTTCAGTTTAAGGTTAAACTGAAGCTTAAACGTGGAAATGAGAAAGCAACCCTGGAGGAGAGAAATAGTCGAACACGTTTAAGCTCCAGTTTAAGGTTAAACTGGAGCTTAAACGTGGAAATGCTCCTGGTGCCTTTCTTACTTCTGGCGTTTAACCTCCAGTTTAAGGTTAAACTGGAGGTTAAACGTGGAAATGCTTCTTTGGTGAGAATTTGTGTCGAACACGTTTAAGCTCCAGTTTAAGGTTAAACTGGAGCTTAAACGTGGAAATGCTCCCTTGGTGAAATTCTCATTCTGGCGTTTAACTTCCAGTTTAAGGTTAAACTGGAGGTTAAACGCCAGTTCCAGCATTTCCTAGCCTTCATGATTCTGGCGTTTAAGCTCCAGTTTAGGCTTAAACTGGAACTTAAACGCCCTTTCCAGCATTATATGGCTTGGTAGTTTAAGTTCCAGTTTAAGCTTAAACTGGAACTTAAACTCCACATGTGATATTCAAGCTTCCTTTATTGATTTTGTTGCTTCCTTGCCTAGCCTCTTCTTCCCTGAAATCATCCAAACAATTGCATCAAAGTCTTGCAAAATTTCATGAGAAATCTTCCATTCATAGCATTCAAGTAATATACTAAAAACTCATGGAATTTGCATCAAAATCATACTGTTTGGATGGTTCATTGCTTTGTTATTCATTTAACCATTCTTGGTTACTTTAAGCTCAAGAAAATGCATAAAACAACTAAAACTAACAGAAAAATGCTAGTGAAACTAGCCTAAGATGCCTTGGCATCACAACACCAAACTTAATACTTGCTTGTCCCTAAGCAAGTCCTGAGTTATTTGAGAAGAAAGTATGAAACAGAAAGCAATTACATTGGCTATATTAGCAAGCATTTGAAGTTCATCAAAAGGGTTTTATGCAGAAAGTTGCAGCATCACTTTTTCATTCTTATCAGGTAAGATTATCACTTTTTCATTGCATCCATCAAACACTGCTATGGCCTCTTGTTATTCTTATGTCCTTGGCACTTTTCTCTTCTTTGTTTTTCTTTTCTTTTTCTTAGAGCTCCTTTGCTCCTTGTTTGCTTAGTGTCATGTGTTGCACAAGCCTTTGGCATTTTCTTTTTCTTATCAGTGCACTACACATATCCACTCCAGGCATTTTAGTTCACATTTCTTCTTGAGACATTGGTGCCCAGCACCTCTTTGTGTGACTAAATGTTTTGTATTTAGGTTGCTCTTGATAATGGACTTTTGGTTGATAATCCCGGGTTAGTTAACCCAAGTTACCAAGTGTTGAAACACTCCTCAGAACCTATTCATCCAAGCATATCCTTAATACATAAACACCACAGGCATTTGTCTCAGAAGTTCAAACCATTGGTGCCTAGCTTATTTTCTCAATTTTTTTGCTTTTTGGTTGCCCTTTTTCAGTGGCTTTTTCTTTCTTTTTCATGGCCAAAGACATTTATTCATCAAGATCCATAGACAGTTTTCAATTTCTACACAAAAAATGATAATTCTACACTCTATTTCCAGTGATCTGACTAAACAATCAAGCATGCATACCACCACTTAATTCTACTTGATTTGTCACTAATTGAGCCAAGTTACTTTTGTTCAAACTTTTCTTTTATTTTTGGAAACAGAACAAGCATGGCAGGCATTTGTTTAAGAAGGTGAAGTTATATCCAAACATCTAGGCATTCACTTTATTCAAAGCAATAAACAGACAAACATACTAAAAACTTCACATTCCAGAAAGATTCAACAATTACAGTTTAAACCAGAACAAGCATGCTTTTGTTTGCCTTTTAAAGAATGGTCAAGGAACACCACCACCTTGTAAAATTTCTTGTTTTCTCTTTGTTGCCAGGAAACAATTTGATTTCTCCTTCTTCTCCTAGTTGTTGCTTCATGTTCTTTCTCAGATCCTTGTTTCCTTTCCTGCAAAGAGTGATGAAGTTGCTTGCTTCTCAAGCACTTGAGTGGTTAGCTCAACTATGTATGGGCAAGTGTCTGAGTCTTAAGTTGGTGTGTGAACACCAAACTTAGTCTCCTACTTACTCCTCTGCTCTTTGAGTCCTTGAATTCTCCTTGGAATGAAGTTGCTGCTAAGGATTTTAAGCATTCCTGTGATTGCTTAGAATGGTTGTTCCTTTCATATAATTCAAAGGTTGTTGTGTTCAGTTGATCTGTGTGGTGGAACACCAAACTTAGAGTCACACATTCCCCTTTGAATTATTGATCCACGAATTCATTGTTTGGTGTGAAACACCAAACTTAATTCTTTGCAATGCACAGAAACTACTTCACCTTTTTATTGAAACAAATAAAAGAAACAGCAAGGGAGTATTACCTCAGGTTGGGTTGCCTCCCAACAAGTGCTTCTTTAACGTCATTAGCTTGACGGTTGCCCCTTGTTAGGGTGGATTGTAGTGCTTGATGTCTTCTCCTCTCACTATGAAAACGTCCCCATTTGATTCCTTCATGATTTCCAAATGTTCCATAGAAAGAACTTTCCTGATTGTGAACACTTGAGGGAGCTGGGAAGGAATGGTTTTGAGGCCAGGTGGGATTGGCAGATAATGACTTGATATCACTTTATCTCCCAGAGAGAAACCTTCAGTGGGAATTTTCTTGTTTCTCCACCCTCTTGGCACTTTCTTTACAATTCTTCCCTTTCTCTTGAGGATTTCTTCATTGACCCTTATGCCAGGAGGATCCTTCTGATCTGTTTCTATTGATTCTTGTGGCTTTAACTCTTGCAATTCTTGTTTGCCTTCCAAGGACTATTTCAGAGTTTCAGCTGCTGGATTGCTTTCCTCCAAACACAGATGGCTACTATCATCCTTAGGCTTTTCAGGTTCTGGTTCAGGCTCAGATGCAGGTTTGAAAACATTGAAAATGAGCTGTTCATCATGTATTCTCAAAATTAGCTCTCCTTGTTCTACATCTATGAGCGCTCTAGCAGTGGCTAGAAATGGCCTTCCCAGAATGATAGGGTGTAGGTAGCTTTCCTCCATGTCCAAAATGACAAAGTCTGCAGGGAAGAAATAATTTCCCACTTTCACCAGCACATTCTCAACTACCCCTTCAGCTTGCTTCTGAGTTTTGTCAGCCAGTTGTATGATTACATCAGTGGATCTCACCTCATTCAGTTGTAGCCTCTTCATAAGAGTCAGAGGCATCACATTTATGCTAGCTCCTAGATCACAGAATCCTTTGTCAATTTTTGTTTCCCCTATGATGCAGGGGATATGAAAACTTCCTGGGTCTGTTTTCTTAGAGACTATGTCCTTCTTGATGAGGGCACTGCATTCTTTGTTCATTATTACAGTTTGTCCTCCCTTCAAAACTCTTTTCTTGCTCAGCAATTCCTTTAAATACTTGATATGTGTAGGCATCTGCTGGAGAATCTCAAGGAAGGGAATATTGATATGGAGAGACTTAAATGTCTCTAAAAACATTGAATAGGTTTTCCCTTTTTCACCTCCTCCTAACCTATGAGGAAATGGTGCTTTTGGTTGGTATGTTTCCAGCATGCCTTTTTGCAGTTCCTTGGCTTGCTTAGTTTCACTTTCCTGCTTAGCTTCCTCCACACCTTCCTTCAAGATTTCCGGTTCCTGTTCTGAGGGTCTGATTCCTTCTTCTTCTGAGACTTCCTTCAATATGGTGATGGCCTTGCATTCTTCCCATCTCACTCCCTTTTGTTCCCCTTTAGGATTCTTTTCTGTGTCACTAGGGAACACTGCAGTTGACTTGGGGGCCTGTTGAGATAGCTCTCCTACTTGAGACTCCATCCTCTTGAGTTTTTCACCATGGTTCCTTAAGGTAGATCTCACATCATCCCTAAAGCTTTTCAACTCACTTATGTCCTGACCCATGTTTGCCAGCATTCCTTCTATCCTGTTTAATTGATCTTGAAATTGTTGGTTCAGATTAGGTTGGGTAGGTTGATTATTTAGGCCATGATATGATGGTTGGGAGTAAGTGTTTTGTGTGGCTTGGTATGATCTTTGGTTGGAGTTTTGGTATGTGGACTTGTTATGTTGGTTTTGCTGGTTTCCCCACCCAAAGTTTGGGTGGTTTTTCCAGCCTGGGTTGCAAGTGTTGGAATGTGGATCATATGGTTGCCTTTGTTGATTTCCTACATAATTGGCCTCTTCCCAATCACCTCCTTCAGTGCTTACTTCCTCTTGATCTTGTGTGTGTATTGCAGCCACTTGCTTTGTTTCTAATTTCCTGGTGAGCTCTGCTAGTTGCTTGGCAAACACCTTGTTTTGGGCTAAAATTGTATCAACATGGTTCAGCTCCATGACTCCCTTAGTGTTGTGTCTCTCTGAAGCATAGTAGTACTCATTCTCAGCCACTGTCTCAATCACTTCAATGGCTTCTTCCACAGTCTTTTTCCTGTTCAATGAACCTCCTGATGAATGGTCTACAGCCTTCCTTGATTCATAAGAAAGTCCATCATAGAAAATATGCAATTGCACCCAGTCATGGAACATGTCTGGTGGGCATTTCCTTGTCAAATCCTTGAACCTCTCCCATGCCTCGTAGAGAGTTTCACCATCTTGTTGTCTAAAAGTCTGAACCTCAGATCGAAGCCTATTGACCTTTTGTGGGGGGTAGAAACGTGCCAGAAACTTGCTTTCCACCTCATCCCAGGTTGTTAGGCTCCCCCTTGGGAATGATTCCAGCCACTTAGCTGCCTTGTCCCTAAGTGAAAATGGGAACAAGAGCAGTTTATAGGTATCGTCCTGGACTCCATTGGACTTCACAGTGTCGCAAATTCTCAGGAATTTTGTGAGATGTTGGTTTGGATCTTCATTAGCACTCCCACCAAATGAACAATGATCCTCCACAAGTGATATTAGCTGTGGTTTGAGTTCAAAATTATTGGCCTGAATGGGTGGTTTCTGAATGCTGCTACCACAATGCCCAGAGGTTGGGTTTATGTATGAACCAAGAACCCTCCTCTCAGGAATGGCATTGTTTCCATCAGCCCTCTCATGGTTGTGAACTTCTCTATCCATGTTGAGATCTAAAGCTTCCTCAAAATTGTCCTCAGATTCTCCTTCAGATTCCTCTTCTCTCAGTACTCTCTTCCCTCTTGCTTCCCTTCTAAGTCTATGAAGGGTCCTCTCTGGTTCGGTATATGGAGGAGTTGATGTCTCTCCTCTCCTACCTATCATACAAGAACACAGCACAGGCACCAAACAAGTGAAATACTCTTGGTTAATGGAAGAGTATGGTTAGAGCAGTTGAGGAATTAATTCAAATAGTTAGTGAGTCAGTGAGTTAGTTGCTTGAATTTAAAGGCATAAAGAAAGAAAGCATGTAACAGAGTGCAGAAATTAAAATTCAACAAGTAACTTGAACTGAATTAACAAAGCAAGAAAAATGCTCAATCTAGTTAACTTTCAATTTGAGAATTGTCAATCGAAAACCAATCCCCAGCAACGGCGCCATAAACTTGATGTGCATAAACTTGTTATGCTACGATTTAGGAAATTGCACGATCGGCGAAATTCCTTCGGGCAAGTGCACCGGTTATCGTCAAGTAAAAACTCACAATAAAGTGAGGTCGAATCCCACAAGGATTGTTTGAGTGAGCAATTCGAATTATAAGTATGTTCTAGTTGAGCGGAATCAAGATTTAGATGAGAATTGCGGAATGTAAAATTGCATGAATTAAAGAGCGAGAAGTTAAATTGCTGAAATTAAAAGGGATGGGGGTGATTGCATGAATTTAATTGCAGAATGTAAAGAGAAAGTGGTAAATCAGAAATGGGAATTCATTGGGTGTTAGGAGATATTGAGATCTCCGAATCAAAACAACTTTTATCCCTTCCTCAACCAATGCATTCATTAAATTTTGCTTGGCAATCTTATATGATTGGATCCCAATCCCTTGGCTCACCAATTCTCTCTAAAAACAAACAAATTCCCAATCCCTTGGTTTAAATGTTCATAAGAAGAGATGATGCTCGATCACTGATTATACCACACGGTTTCATGAACCACAATTTGGTAGGATTACATGTCACAATATCCATCCAAACCCCAATCCAATTCACTGTGAGAAAGCTTCTCTAGCATGAATCCTCCATTCCTTTCCCAAGGTTCCGAAGGATTCCAATTATGGGTAGTTTCTTTCCCAAGACAACTACCCAATGGAATTAGATCGAGAAACTTTCTAACAAAATTCAAGAGAAAAGATTGAAGAAGAAGATAAAACTATTATTGATTCATTGAATTACAATAGAGCTCCCTAACCCAATGAAAGGGGTTTAGTGAGTCATAGCTCTGAATTCAATTACAAAACTAAAAAGAAAATGATCCAAAGTTCCCGTGTATAAATCTCCTCCAGTGTGTGTCTCAACCAACTTAAATTCTATCATATTTATACACTTTCTAAATTGAGCTTCTGTTGTGTTTCTTGGGCTTTGAGGCCTTTCCCTGATTTCCTTTTGCTTTGGGTTTAAGATCCATAATCCTGATGAGGCTGCTGATCCAATTCTGTAACATTCATTGAACCAACTTAGTGATAATCAAGTAATACACAAGACTCAACAAATTGAAGCTCCAGACTCATCAATTCTTCAGGCCCAATCCCATAAACATGATATTCAATTGGGTTTCATACCATAATACGTTTAAGTTAATGTTTGTGCTCAAATGCTAACTTAAACTTCAATATATTTGGCCCAGAAACCCCTTTCAAAAAGTGACGTTTAAGTTGAAGTTTAAGTTTCAGTTTAAGGTTAAACTGAAGCTTAAACGTGGAAATGGGAAAGCAACCCTGGAGGAGGGAAATAGTCGAACACGTTTAAGCTTCAGTTTAAGGTTAAACTGAAGCTTAAACGTGGAAATGGAAGAAAGCAACCCAGGAGTGTGAATTGTCGAACACGTTTAACCTTCAGTTTAAGGTTAAACTGAAGCTTAAACGTGGAAATGAAGAAAGCAACCCTGGAGGAGCAATTGGGTCGAACACGTTTAAGCTTCAGTTTAAGGTTAAACTGAAGCTTAAACGTGGAAATGAGAAAGCAACCCTGGAGGAGAGAAATAGTCGAACACGTTTAAGCTCCAGTTTAAGGTTAAACTGGAGCTTAAACGTGGAAATGCTCCTGGTGCCTTTCTTACTTCTGGCGTTTAACCTCCAGTTTAAGGTTAAACTGGAGGTTAAACGTGGAAATGCTTCTTTGGTGAGAATTTGTGTCGAACACGTTGAAGCTCCAGTTTAAGGTTAAACTGGAGCTTAAACGTGGAAATGCTCCCTTGGTGAAATTCTCATTCTGGCGTTTAACTTCCAGTTTAAGGTTAAACTGGAGGTTAAACGCCAGTTCCAGCATTTCCTAGCCTTCATGATTCTGGCGTTTAAGCTCCAGTTTAGGCTTAAACTGGAACTTAAACGCCCTTTCCAGCATTATATGGCTTGGTAGTTTAAGTTCCAATTTAAGCTTAAACTGGAACTTAAACTCCACATGTGATATTCAAGCTTCCTTTATTGATTTTGTTGCTTCCTTGCCTAGCCTCTTCTTCCCTGAAATCATCCAAACAATTGCATCAAAGTCTTGCAAAATTTCATGAGAAATCTTCCATTCATAGCATTCAAGTAATATACTAAAAACTCATGGAATTTGCATCAAAATCATACTGTTTGGATGGTTCATTGCTTTGTTATTCATTTAACCATTCTTGGTTACTTTAAGCTCAAGAAAATGCATAAAACAACTAAAACTAACAGAAAAATGCTAGTGAAACTAGCCTAAGATGCCTTGGCATCATTAGTGTTATTGGATGGATGATTTTGGTTGTTTGTGTTGTGAAAATTGTTAGAGTTGTGGTTCCTCTGCCATTGATTTTGATCATCACCCCGCCTCATATTGGGATGATTCCTCCATGATGAATTGTATGTATCACCATGGAAGTCATTTTGAGAAGAACTTGAGGTGTTATGCATGTACTGAACTTGCTCTGGTTGTTGCTCATTGTTGGATTTCTCAAAACCTTCTTCACCTTGGCTCCATTCTTTTGAAGGTTGACTTGCTGTTCTTACTGCAGCTAGTTGAAGTCCATCTATTCTTTTCACCATCATTTCCATTTGTTGTTGGATTTGTTGATACATTAATTTGTTCTATGCCAATATAGTATCCACACCTTCAAGGTCCGATACACCCTTCTTTGGTGTTGGGTTGCGTTGCCTTTGTGAGGAATAGAAGTATTGATTGTTGGCAACAATGTCTTTGAGCTCTTGAGCTTCTTCAGCTATTTTCATCATCTGGAGTGAGCCTCCTGCAGAGTAATCTAATGCCTTTCTTGCTTCTAGAGTTAGGCTCTCATAGAAGTTATGCAGTTTTACCCACTCACTGAACATGTCAGGTAGGCACTTCCTTATCAAAGCTTTGTATCTTTTCCATGCCTCATAGAGTGACTCTCCCTCCATTTGTGTGAAAGTTTGCACCTCTGTTTTCAACATGATGATCCTCTGAGTTGGGTAAAATTTAGCTAGGAATTTGCTCACTAAATCATCCCAGTTATTGATGCTCTCCTTGGGAAAAGTCTCCAGCCATTGAGTTGCCTTATCCCTAAGGGAAAATGGGAATAACAACAACCTGTATATGTTTGGATATACACCATTTGTCTTAACCATGTCAAATATCCTCTAGAAGACAGACAAGTGTTGATTAGGCTCTTCAAGAGGACCCCCTCCATAAGAGCAATTATTTTGTACCAAAGTGATCAGTTGAGGCTTCAACTCAAAATTATTAGCATGGTCATTTGGAGTAACTATGCTGCTTCAACAGTTCTTTGGGTTAGGAATGGTGTATGAAGCCAACACCCTTCTAGAATGGTGTATGCAGATTGTCCTCCATGACTTGATTCTCTTCTTCTGAGTCTTCTTCACCAATTACCCCTTCCCTCTTACTTCTCTCCTAAATCTCAAGAAGGTTCTTTCAGGTTCAGAATCAAAAGATGTAGATGCTCCTCTCCTTCCTCCTAGCATGCACAATCACAAACAAAAAATGTACACTCTAATGACAGCGTGTTGTTAGAGAGTTAGATGACACAAAGTGTCGAACAGTTAGTGTGCTTTGTAACAACCCTGATTTTCGAGTACATGAGATCTTTTCTGAGAGTACGGATTTCTCCAGAAGATCAGTAAGGGAAAAACCTTTGATATATCATAAAGTATCTCAACCCTCATTGTCATTATGTCATCCTTAAGCTAGAACATTTTCCGAGGCAAGCCTGATAACGCGGTCACGAAGAACCTAGTTTTTGAACCGTATCGGTTGGCAGTTTTGATTCTGATTTTCGTAAATAGTCTCTTCTTGATGAACCGGACTCAATTCATGAGAGGAGAGAGATAATAGTATAATACTATCATTATATTATTATTAGAAAATGCTTGAATGATATTATAAGGTTACCTGGTCTGTTTTAGTTAAAAACAGAAAATCGGTTAGTTTACGGTTTACTGGTGCAGCTTAGCACCAGCACTCTCTGATGACTTTAGCAATGCTAAGGCCTCATCATACATGTTTTATTCTTACAATAAACATGTTACTAGTGTCATTTATGCTAGTAGCTCAGAAAATAATTTTTAGAGATGTTTTTACGAGTGTTCTGATACATCTAGTTTTAGTAGTTGTACACCAGAGATATTTTAATATTATTTTAATCCACCTCCAAGCCAACCAATCACAACTCACTTTACACTCCCAAGACCTCCAAGGCTGTCTCATTTTATCATTTTGGACAAAAATAACAAGAGATAAAAGAGAGAAACTTTCATGAACACTTAATCTTCAAAGCTTGATTTCTTCTGAACTAAAACTCAAATCAAAACTCTGATTTCACCAAAATGATCCTCTCTTCTTTCTCTACATAACCATGTAACTTATCAAGGATGGAAATAAGGTGAGATGGCTGTCTCCCTCCCTCTTCAATTCGGTTTTCAAGGAAACATTCTTAAACAAGTGTTTTCTTGATGTTCTTCCTTAGATCTCTTGCTTAGCTTGACTTGTGGGCCAAGGATCTTTGATTTCCTGCACGTTTAAGGTGAGGATAACCTTCCTAAGATGCTGCTGAAGTTCGTTTAGTTGACGGTTTAGAGTTTTAAAGTTGTTCTTGATGTGTTTGAGGAGGAAAAAGTGCTTTAAGAACACTTCAAAGAGTAACCGGATTTGGAGCAGCAAATCAAGGTAGGGTTTGACGAATTTAATCTTGATTGATTGTGTTTGAGTTGTGTGATTACGATATGGTTTGGCTGTGCTTGAAATTGATTGTTTGTATGAGTAATTCTTGTTGAAATTTTGGTGAAAATTTGATAAAATTTGATGAAAATCAAGCAATGAATGTGTGTTCTTGTGGCTGCTGGAAAATGAAACCCTAGAGCTTAAATTGAGGTTCAATTTGTGTTGAAATCATGTAGAAAAGATGGGGTTTTAGTGGCTGGGAATTTATTTTGAATTTTGGTAAAAATCGATTGCAGAAAAGACTGAAAAACGGGTAAAAACAGAGAAAGAATCTGAAGAATATACGAAGAACACGAAGAAAACTTTGAGTGTGGTGAAGAACGTTGAAGAACACCTTTTAGATCTTAGAAAGGGCAAGGAAGTAAATATTTTGGTGTTTGAGGGGTTATTTTGTAATTTCTGAAAGTTAGGGTGGTTAAAGTAGAAATATTAAAAGTTACGGGTGGTAAAAAGTGAATTTATAAAGTAAAAGGTTAAAGGAAGGTAATTTTCGAAAATATATTAATAAAACGATAAATAATAATAAAATATTAAATAATAATATTTAATTAAAAATAATATTTTAATAAAAATAAAATAATTGCAGTTTTCTGTAAGAGCTTTAGAAAGATAACTTTAATTGCAGAATCTCATAATTATCTTCATAAAACACTTAGGGAGTGGTAATAACATGTTAGTGAGGCAAAGATAAAGAAAAGATAAAGAGTTAAAGAAAAGATAAAAACCAAAGAAAAAGTCTATAAAATTTTAACGACAGAAAAACAGACAGAGACTAGTGAACGAACTAGGGCAACTTAGTTAGTACTTGAGTTGCGACTAGGGTTAGGTATTATATGAAAAGTTAAACTGTTTCAGTATAGACTTAATGAACCTATACGTGGGACAGGCTAACTATTCATACCGAAATTCACATAAGCTTTAAATACCAACGTTAAACAGAAAAATCAGAGCAGATGACCTATTGAGAGGTCATTTGTTGCCTTAAGGCAACTCTAGAATTATTTTTTTGATGATCTGCTACTTGAAGGCAGTCAGATAGATAGTGGTATGACCACAGAACATTTTCCAGTGCTACACAGCTATTGAGAGCTATACCTACAACTGATAACCTGGGATCACTTACAGAGGATATTATTTCATACACGGCTGGAATGCCGTCACCTGTAAGGCAGAGTCTGCTTACAGAGGATATGACCCATACGTCAGTTAGTGAGAACTGTACCTATGTTGACTGGAAAGCCATACCCATTTCAGCTGCTTCGGGTTACGTTGGGAGCGGGTAGAAACCGACAGATGAGCTCATTACCTGCATTAGGGTTAGACATGCATCATACTTGGTTGTGCATTTTTTCCATTATGTTTGTTATATTAATGTATGTTTTCTTTGTGTGTATTCTATTCTTTGTGTTTATGTTATTTTCTTGTATTCTTCTCTCTGTGTTCTGCTATCTGTTTTCTTTATCTTCTCTACTTATCTATGTTTTCTATTTACTGCTTCTTTGTATTTTGCTAATAGTCTGCTAAACAACATAGAATCAATGAATGTAACTAATAACCCCGACCCTACTAAGAACTCCCCAGTTCTTACCCCTTCTCTCTCCCTTCCCCCTTCAGATGGAAGCAAGAGTTTCTTTCCGTAGTTCGCTGACGACCTTTTGCAAAAAGGATTCCGCTCTAGGTAGTCTTCTGAGTATAGGGTGAATATCGTTTTCTGTTTATGTATATACTATGAGACCAGCCAATGTCTACACCCCGTTTGTACGTGAACTATAATCTAAATTCTATGTACGAGACTCCTATTGTATGGCTACTTGATGAGGTACCAGAGAGACGTCCTATAGCAATGTCTGATCGTGCAGAGGAGTAGCAGATGACGTTCTACCTTTTGATGACGTTCCACCTGACTTGAGTTATGAAGACCTAGAACGTACTTTCCCTCGCTTTAGTAGTTTAGAGGGACTAGGTGAGTATAGAGTCTAGGCTAGCCTAGGTGCCAGCTTTGAGACCTCTTGAATAGGTCAGGACCTGGGATGTTGTATGTATGTATATGTATATAGTTATTATCTAGCTATATCTAGGGGTGTTCTAACTAAAGGTCTATACTCTAATAAGGGCTGAATCACTGAATATTGCTAGCTACTTGTGTATTTATGTGTGGTTGCTTATAACTGTTTTATCTATTATCAGTTGTGAGTTGATTATGAATGATTCTGTCTATTAATCCAAACATTTAAAGAAAAAAATACGTCACAAATTAACTACGCTTTTAACAACGAATCAGGCTCATATGATAAATAATAGATAATAATTAGGAAGACAAATTGGTAGAGCTCAGTTTCCAGTATGACCTAGACATATTGAAAATTGGGTCGTTACATGCTTTAAGCAAAATGAAAGAAAAATGCCTAATCTAGAATACCACCTACTTAATCATTGTTAATCTTTACCAATCCCCGGTAACGGTGCCAAAAACATGATACATAAAAATTAAAATTTCACGTATTAACTACCGGCAAGTATACCAGGTCGTATCAAGTAATAAGACTCACTTAGAGTGAGGTCGATCCCTGATGAGCGAAAATCGATTTCACACAAACTCACCGACAAGTGTACTGGGTTGCATCATGTAGTAAAACTCACGAATGTGAGGTCAATCCCACAGGGATTAATGGATCAAGCAACTTTAGTGAGGTGATTAGTCTAGTCAAGCTGAAAGTAGTGCATTGAGTGAGATTTGATCAAAAGAAAGTAAATTGCAATGAATTGTAAAGTGCAGAATGTAAATTGCATCAAATGTATAGGGATTGGGTGCTGGGAAATTAAAAGAAGCTGTGAATCAAAGAAATTAAAGTGAACTCAAGAACAAGTAACAGAAAGAAAGACTCATCAGGGATTGGAGATATCATAATCCACAATGAATCAAATGGGTCACAACTTCTTTCTCAATTATATGAATAGATCTATGGCAGATTGAAATTGATTCGATCCCAATTCCTTGGCAATCCAATCTCTCTAATCACAATCAATATTGCCAATTCCTTGATATAATTGTCATGAGAAGAGGTTAAGTGCATGTCTCTCATCCATAAGCCACACAAATTCTCAAGATCTCAATTCCTCCCGAATAGTGTTGATCAAGAGATTTGTGAGAGATAGAGTTTCAGTTCAAATTTCCATGATTCCCCTTCCGAAGCTCACATGGAAATTCAATGGGTCCAAACCCCCTTCCGGAGTGAATGGATCAAATCAAAACAGAAGGTATCTCTTAGCTATCCAAGTGAATTGAGAGGAAGAAGAATTTCAATTAATTCATATGAATCACAATAGAGCTTTTTCCCTTAACGAGTTGGGCTTCAATGGGTCATCGCTCTAAGACACTTGCAGAAACTTAAAATGCATGAAAAAAATCAGATTGAATTATGAACGGAAATGTAAAGTTGTAGAAGAATAGAAGTGCAGGAAATTGAAATTGCAATAAAAGTAAATTGAGCTCAGTACAACTAGAATGTAAAATTGCTGAAAAGAAAGTGTATCCAACTATTCTAAGCTCTCTGGAGTCTCTAATCCTCCAAGAGAGCTCTAGAGTCTCTAATCCTCCAGCCTTCCATTCTACTCCTACTCCTACTGTCCGTGAAAGCCTCTTTTAATTCTTGAATCTAAAGCCTTTATATAGGCTTTCCTAAATTATAAATTGAAATGAAATTGAAAACAAATTACAATTAAATGAAATTCCTATTCTGGATGATCCTTATGGCCTTCATTGAGTGATATGAGTGGGCTTGCTTGCTTGTGGTTCAAACAGGCTTGGAATGAAGTTAATTTGAGCAGAAATTCACTTCCAGGAGAGCGTAGTGTTCATTTGGAGAACCGAGCGCTTTTACACCCACATGTATACGTCCCATACACATACGTGTGCTTTGGAAATCTGGTACATCGACGCGTACGCGTCACCCATGCATACGCATCCCTTGCAGGGCTCTCTAAACGAGCGTAGTGTTCGTGCAAAGAATGCTACCCACGCATACGCATGACCTACGCGTACGCGTGGATCGTGAAATATCACTTCTGCACTGATGCTTCATCCACATGTTTGCGTGCTTGTTCCCAAAATGTCACATCAACGCGTACGCGTGACGTGTGCATGGCTAAACTTCAAATCCCAATTTTGCACTTTGTCGTAGGCGCTCGTTGGCAGAGATCGTAGCGCTCGATGGTGGAGAACGCTCTTCATATCCACACATACGCGTCACCCACTCATGCGAATGGTTTTCCAAAATCAACATTTTGACACGTACGCGTCACCCACGCGTACGTGTCCTTAGCAAAATGCTTTTTTCCACTTTTCTACTTCTTTCTTGCCTGTCATCAACCAAACAGATACATCAAAGCCTCGGCATAATCATCAAATCTTGCATCATTCATATTATCAACTAAATCTTGCAAAAATCTCATGAAAATGCATAAAATCAACAATATTTGATTGAATCAGGACAAGCATGAATTTCTCATCCAAGCACTTACTTATTGCCTAAATATGTATGGAAACCAAGTAAAAATAGATAAAAATTGCTAGTGAAACATGCACAAAATGACATTTCATCAATACCACGAGGATTACTTGATTAAGCAATTTTAGTTAAGTGGTGTTCTAGTTAGGCGCACAATTTGTAATTTCTTGAGATATTCAGCATGGAATTAAAGTGCAAAAATATAGATGACAGTAAATTTAAATGACTGAATGTAAAAGAGAATGAATTAAATGATTGGAAGTGTAAATAGCAGAAACTTAAAGTGCAAGAAAGAAGAACTGAAATGTAAATTGCAAGAATGTAAAAGCTGGAATGTAAATGATTAGAATTCTAAATTGCCAAAATAAAATAGGGAAATTGGGTGTTAGGAGAAACTAAAAAGAAATTGAAGTGAGACTTTATGATGGGTGAGATCACTAGGGATGAGAGATGTTGATTTCTCATGAATTAATGTTGATCACTTCCTTCTCAATTATGTGAACAGATCTATGGCAGATTGTGACTAATTGGATCCTAATCTCTTGGTGATTCAATTTCTCTTGTCACAAACAATTGCCAATCTCTTGATCTAATTGCTCATTAGAAGAGGTGAAGATCAATTTCTAATCCCAAATGCCACACAACTCTCGAGATTTCAATTCAGGGAGGTTACATCTCACATACGAACCCATAATGTATCAATCAGGAGAATCATGAGAGGATAAACCCCAAACTGAATTCTATGCCTTCTTTCTTAAGTTTATCACATAATTCAAATAGATTCAATCCCTCTCTCGATGGTAATTGAATCTATGAAGCACAAGACTTTCCTCTTAGATGGATCACCTGAATTAAGAAGAAAAGAAGAATTATCAATTCATTAAAACCAACAGAGCTCCTCCCCCTAGTGAAAATGGGGTTTAGTGACTTATAGCTCCAAGTACAAATTGAAATTCAAAACTGGAAATTAAAATAAGCATAGAGACAAAAGAGGAAAAGAAAGCTTCTGATAAAAGTAAGACTGAGAGAGATAAAAAATCTATGTGCAGAAAGTAAAATTCAAAAAGTGTAAAATTACAAAACAGATCTAAAAGAAAAAGAAGTAAAATGAAGATCCAGAAGAAGTCCTCTATGATTTAAAATGCCCCCCATTTATACTGGTTCAGTGGCTTCTTCAGGTGTACTTCCAAGCTGCTCAAAGTGGGCTTTTAGTTGATATGATGTGAATGCTCCCAGGAGAACGTAGCGTTCTTGAGGAGAGCGTCACGCTCGTGCATCCACGCGTACGCGTCTCCCATGCATGCGTGACGAACGGTTTTTTGACGGTATAGAATTTCACAAATAAATTCTCGTTGCAAGTATAGTTTCTAAACCAACAATGAATCATTTCATACAAAAGTTTGGTTGTCACTTAAACAAACCCAGTAAAAATTAAACTGAAGTATTTAAACCTCGGGTCATCTCTCAAGGAATTGCAGGGAGGTGTAGCTATTATTGGTTATGAGTTTTCTGAGAAATTTTAAGAGTTAAATAACAGAAAAGTAAATAATTGTAAATTAAAGCAGTGAAAATTAATAAGAGGTTTTATGTAATTAAAATAAAAAGCCTTGGCTAGGAGAAGTTGTTGGGTTTCTATCCTTGTTGGGTTTCTCGAGATTAATAGTAATAGGTTGTTGTTTCTACTTAGTTATCCCTTACTAAATATTGGAAAGTCAAGTTGGGAGCCAACTTCTATTCACAAGTCCTAATCCTCTCCGTTAGTGGCCAGAGGGCCAATCACAAATTAACTCTTGAGTCTTCTAACTCAAGTGTCTCCAAATATTAATCAACTCCAAAGCCAAGTTGGAAAAATCTAAATTAAATTAAAAGCATCAATAATATAAATTGAAGAAAGAATTCATAAATCTTAAATACCTCAAATTGCATAAAATAGAAATTGAATCTAACATGGAGTTCATAAACTAAATAGCAACATAAAGTAATCAATAGGGAAAATAGATAAACCAGAGAGATATAATGAATAAGAGTAGAAGACAAACTAATTAAATCAAAATAGAATTCTGAAATTGAAAAGATAATGCTAAAATCCTAAAACCTAAGAGAGAGGGGAGAGCCTCTCTCTCTAGAAACTACATCTAAACCTAAAATTTTGAATAATTGATGTATGATTGTGATTCCCCCATTCTGCAGCCTCTATTTTGTGTTCTCGGGCTTGGGATTGGGCCGAAATGGAGCCCGGAAATTGCCCCCAGCGTTTTCTACAACTTTCTGCACGTGGCGCATGTCATGCGTACGCATAGGTCACGCGTGCGCATCATTTGGTGAATTTCCTTGTCACACGTACGCGTCAGTCACGCGTACGCATTGCTTGTTTTCTGCACAAGGCACGCGTGCGCGTCACCCATGTGTGCGCGTCGCTGCCAGCTTCTCAAAACTTCATTTTTCACGTTGCTTCCACTTTTGCATGTTTTCTTTCCATCTTCTAAGCCATTCCTGCCCTATAAAGCCTGGAAACACTTAACATACAGATCACGGCATCGAATGGTAATAAAAAAATAACTAAAATTAACATTTTAAAGGCTTAGGAAACATGTTTTCAACTATATCACAGAATTAGGAAGGAATTGTAAAATCATGCAAATTATATGAATAAGTGAGCAAAGACTTGATAAAAATCACTCAAATGAGCACAAGATAAACCATAAAATAGTGGTTTATCAATCTCCCCACACTTAAACATTAGCATGTCTTCATGCTAAGCTCAAGAGAAACTGTAAAAGAGTGAAGGCAGAATGGTGGAACTCATGCAATGCAATCTATTTAAATGCAAGCTACCTACATGAATCATGCAATTCTAATTACTATCTAACTATATATATATAAGCATACATGTGGTTAAATTGAGTCAAAATTTCAAGGAATCATATATGCACAATCAAGGGCTAAATCATATTAAAACACATTCACAATTGAGTTGAGTTAAACAAATGAGTTCACAAACTTGCAAGACAAGCAACGATCAAACATGGACTTATGGAGATGAGCCATTGAACCCTCACTGAATTCTTGTATGCACTCTAATTACTCAATGTTTGGGGTTAAACACTCTACTCTTCTCTAATCATGCTTTTTAAGACTTTGTTCTTCATCTAACCAATTAACAAATATTTAATGTACAAATGCAAACATCATGATGTCTTTTCAAGGTTGTAATGGGGTCAAGGCAAGGGTGAGGATATATGTATGGCCAAGTGAGCTATAAATTGAATCCTTGACTAGCCTAAGTTCTCACCTAACATATACATATTCTATGTACTTCTAAGATCATGCCTAGCTACCCATAATTCCCACTTTTTCATCACACATTCATGTACCAGATTATTTTTAATTTTATCACATATGCATTGATCTTTTACTAAACTTAATACTGGGGTAATTTTGTCCCCTTATTTATTATTTAATTATAGGGATTTTTTTCATAACAATAAACATAACATATCAATGCACATGAGTTTTTAATTATTTTGGTCTCACATGAGTAGGTACAAAAATTCCAAATATTTTATCAATGAAATACTTTTATCAACCCAAGTTCCCACAGTTCCCCACACTTAATTGACACACAATCTCTATCTTAAGCTAACCAACGATTCAATTTGGGGTAATTAATTTGTTTTTCTGCTTAAGACTAGTGGTGTAGTAAAATATAGAACAAGGGGGTTAAAAAGGCTTAAGGTGGCAAACAAAGGTGATTAAAAAGGGTAGGCTATTTGGGATAAGTCAGCTAATATCAAATGATGGCCTCAATCATATGCATGCATATAAATACACTAAACATTGGACATATAGAGTGGAACAAAATACAGGTTACAGATATAGAGAAGAAAATACACAAGAATAAAATATTATGGTTAAATAGTATAACCATATAATTAAGCTCAAATCTCATAGGTTGTGTGTTCTTTGCTCAAAAAACCATATATCAGTCATGTATGTCATGCAAGTAAAAAAAAAAGTTTCAACAATAATCAATGTGAATCTTTAAATGGCTTTCCTAAAAAATAAATATAGTCCTTGAAAATGTCATCAATTTACCAACATTTATTACTATATATATATATATACTAAGTGGATTGTTGTGATTATGAAAAACATAAAATTTCTAGTTTACTCTCTATTTCAATTAAGCCAAATTCTCATATGCTAAAAGGGTAACTAAACTCAATAATCCATTTTTTTCTATATCACAACTAATAAACTAAGAGTGTAACTCAAGCTAAATATCTAGGGTATATACAGCCCAAAGTACAAAATGTACTAAAGTAGAAATAAACAGAAGTATAGTAAAAGAAAATGTGCAAGTATTCAAAGGAAAATAAGATAAAATAAAATAAAATAAAATAAAAATACAAGAATGAAGCAAAATAGGATGAAAAGGGTTTGAAATAGTTCACCAAAATAAAATTCGCCAGAGATGGCGACCTCTCCACACTTATATCATAGCATCGTTCTCGATGCTCAGTCAAGCCGGGTGTGAAGGGTCATCGCTACCTGAGGGGTGTGCGGCTACTGGCTCTGTGGGCTTTGGCTGTGTAGGGGCCTATGGCTCTATCTGTATAGGGGCCTGTGGCTCTGCCTGCTGGGCCTGCTGCTGGTCTGCCACCTGTGCCTCCTTTGCCTTTGAATCCTCCTCCTGCTCATCCGCCTCCTCCTCAGAGGGCTCCGATGGAGTGTCAGGCTCGGAGGGGATGTCAGTATGTCCCGATCTGATCATCAACTTCAGATGCTCGTAGCGTCGCACCGCTCATAACGCCGCTGGTTGCGGTGCTCCATCTGATCCAGGTGCTCAAAGAGGCGATGCACTAGGAGGTAGATGGGCTGGGAAGTGAAAGATGGTACTGTGGATGTAGATGGTGCAGCAGGTGCTGAAGATGCTACAGAGGATGTGGTTGCGTCAGCGGAGGCAGTAAGAGAAGGAGGTATGTGGCCCAGAGCTTCGAACCTCTTGCCGTGTGGGATGATCTTCCTGCAGTCGGCAGCTGGTGGCTTCTCATCCTCAAGCTCCCAAGGAACCTCAGCCCGGTGGGCCATCTGGGTAATAAGATAGGGAAATGGTAGAGTGCCCCGAACATGAACCCTAGCCATGTACTACCGGATGAACCGTGGAAGGTACAGGTCCTTGCTTTCCATAACGCACCAGATGAGAATTATCATAGCAGCTGGCACCTCTGTCTCGTGAGTGCTCGGCATAACATAGTTGCTCAGAATTTGTTGCCATAGCCGAGCCTCATCACTAAGATAGATAATCTTGATTCCTCTTTTGGGTTTACCGTTGACTTACCCATAGCCAAGGGAACAGTAGGATCAATGGCTATGGTGCGCTTCACAGCCTCCCAGTCAAAGCTCATAAACCTCATGGATTCTTCTACCTCCTGAAAACCATCTGGCTCGTCTGATTTAGGCTGAAAATGGAGGATATCCTCTATGGCCTCCTCAGTAACCAAGATCTGTTTTCCTCTTAGCTGTATTGCATCCAGGGTCATTTTGTAATAGTTGCAGTAGAATTCACGGACCCAAGATGCGTTCACCTCTGTTAGATTCCTCTCTAGAAAGAACCAGCCTCTCTGTTTGATTTGCTCTGTAGTGTACTGCTTTAATGCAGGTGGAATTCTGAGAGTCCTTTCCAAATAGAGGTGCCTCTTTTCCGCAAAGACCGGAAATTTTAGTTCACAGTAGAGGTTTGCAAATTTAACCGGGTCAGAAGCAGGCACTAATTGATCTTATTTTTCCTGTGGAGTGAAGTTCTTCTCACGCCAAGAATCATCATGCAGAATATCTGACAGAGTGACAGATGACTGTCCTTTTTTCCTTTTTCTTCGTGCCTGCATTAGCCTTTCCTTTCCCTTTTGGATCAGAAATCCTGAAAAATAGAAATGCCAGGATACAATTTATCAAACTAAAGCAGAAAAATAGGAAGGCAAATAATATGCAAGCAATATAAGCAGTAGATGGGCAAAAGAGGAATGAAAGCCAAAGCATGAAGTGAGTTATAAAGATATAGAATATTGGACTGAATGCAAGGTAAAATTCCAAGAATTCAATCAGAAATCACAATCTAAAAACTATTAAATGAATGCAAAATGCTTGTTTGTCAAGAAACAACAATAAACATGCCTTGAATGGGGTGAAAGGAGTTAGTATAAAACTACGAGAGAAGTTAGAAAGCCAAGGAAGTCAAGAGTTAAAAAGGGAAGTTAAAATTAGTGGCATGGTACTGTAGTTCCTAGAAAACAGAAGTTCATAATATTAAAGAATAAGCAACTCATGTTCAAGCAAAGAATGCAGATTATTGATGATACATCAGGTAGTAAAGAAAGCACAAAGAGAAATATAATCATCAATAATGCAATTCAATTAAGAAGGGAACCAATTGGAATGGGAATGGTAGCCCAGCATCTCATGAAATGGCCTTGGTTTGAACCAAATAAATCACAATGTCAACAGCACTAAAGCCAATTCATGATTGAAAGATAAGTAAAACAGTGTTTCAGAAAAAAAAAAAAGTTGGGCAGCATTCCAACAGTAAAAGGAGCATTCCTGGAAAACAAACAGCAGAATAATGTAAGCAGTAGCAATTTCAAACAAAATTAGCAGCTTATACGAATCTCAGAACAAGTTGGACAAAACCAGCAAGTAATATGGCATTGAGCAAAAATTTCAATCAAGATAAACTCAAGGCAAAATATAAACCAAAACAGCAGCAGAATACCAAGGTAACCAACAATCAAGCACGGTTGAGTTTAAAGATACAAGTGCGGAATTGAAATGGAATTCGAAATGGGGCACTTGAGGAAGAAAAGGAAATTTCAGAAAAGCAGCAACAGAAATCATGCAATAAGCCAGCAATTTTATAAAGCAAAACAAACAGCAGGCTAGTCCTAAATTTAGTTTATCAGTTTGGACTTCCTATGAATGCAGTAACCATTACAAGCATGAAAACCATATGTAAATTCAGAAGAATCTAGCAATTGAGCCAATCCAAAACAGCAATTAGCCTGGCCTCATCAAATTAAGAAAGCAAGCAATAGTAAGGGATATGGATTCAAGGAAGTAAATTCACTGAATCAACAATGAAGATCAACTTGCAACAAGAATTTAATAGCAATAACAACTCAGATTTGAATTCTACTAAAATTAGACATGAAGAATCCAATATCAAGGAATCAAATCGACTCAGATAGGAGCTCAGCAATTTCAGATAATACTCAGCATCAACAAGAAACCAGTTTAGCACAAAAGCAAACAATGAAAGATGACATAGCATCAGTAATAATTCAGCATAGGGCACAGCATTACCAGCACAGATAATAGAATGGGAAACCAATTCAAACAGCAAGGCAATTATGAAAAGCAGATAATTCAAACAGTAAGAACGGAGCACTTATAAGACCTAAATCCTCTAACCACAACCTAGCTACCTAACCACCTAGAATCCACTAAGAAGCATGCATATCTAGCTATCCTAAATTAAACATAATTTACATTATGCTAACTGACTAACTTGAACAGAAAAAGAGTGTAAAAAGCAGAGAAGAAAGCAGCGAAACCTGGGTAGATAGTGATAGAATTGGAAACGAAGGGAGAGGGGGGAGGTACGGCGGCGCTGGTGGTGACGGTACGGCGGCTCTAGTGCTGTCCGCGGCGGGATTAGGGTGGCGGGAGGGTGGGAGGATAGAGAAGAGGGACGGAAAGGGGGAAGGGGGAAGGAGGGTGTTTGGCGGCATCGGTGGGGGTTCGGTGTTGTCGGTGGTGGCTACGGTGGGAGGGTGATGGTGGTGAGTGCTGCTGAGGGTTACAATAGAAGAGAGGGAGAGAAGAACGACGTTGGAGGGAAGAGAGGGAAGAAAAACATGCGAGGGGGTTAGGGTTTTCGGGTCAGGGGGTTAATGAAATCAAATCCACGCGTACGCGTGGATCACGCCTAGGCGTTAAAGGGGGTAAGTGCAGATGACGCGTACGCATGAAGCACGCGTACGCGTCGGCCGAAATTGCGCGCAACGCATGCTTCCAGCGTCGTTTTGGCGTAACTCTCTGTTCAAAGTAAAGGGGGCTAGGTGTGACGTTCGATGCGTGCGCGTCATACACACGCACGCGTGATGTGCAATAAATGAAATTGACGCATACGCGTCAGGGACACGTACGCGTAGCTCGATTTGTGCCTCTAGCACACCAGCCGCACGATTCCATCACAATTTTCTATTCTTTGGATGGAAGCGCCGAATTGATATCGACGCCCACGCGTAGCCGACGCGCACGCGTGGTGTGGTTTTCTTTTATGCAGTATGCAGAATGCAAAATATAGATACTGATGCAGACATTATGAATGACCACTACGAAAATTAGAATAAAATAAAACTAAGAATAAAACAAAACAAAATAAAACTAAGACTGAAAAGAACGATCATACCATGGTGGGTTGTCTCCCACCTAGCACTTTCAGTTAAAGTCCTTAAGTTGGACATTTGGTGAGCTCCTTGTTATGGTAGCTTGTGCTTGAGCTCGTCCAAGAATCTCCACCAATGTTTGTAATTCCAATGGCCTCCGGGGTCCCAAACCTTGCTTTTGCACCAGTCTTCTTGTTGATCATCGTTTTTCCACTTGGGTGGTGAGCAATTGGAATTCTCAATGAAGTATCCAAACAACTTCCTAGACCCATTCAATTGAGAATTATACCAACCTTTGTACTTTAATTTGGAGCATGCAGCCATATTGAACCTTGCATGATAATTCCTACCACTGACCATCTCCTGCTTGCTCTTATAGCCACAAAGAGCTCTAAGTTGCCCATCCGTCTCAAGTAAAGCATATTCAAGTGGGCTAATTAAACTTAGAGATGAAAGATTTACCCACCTGAATGAAGGAATGGATTGTGATGGCTTTGAGAAAAAGATCTCCAACAACTTTGGCAAGGTAATTTCCAACTACATTCCCTTGAGCTCTTCCTTGACAACTTCCACCTCTTTGCAGGCCTCTTTAACTTCGATCGCTTCCTTTTGATAACTTTCTTCCAATTCAATTTCTTCTTCATTGCCTACCAAGGGCATGAGGGGTTGTGCTTCTTCTTCTTTAATCTCCATCTCTTGATCAACCTCTACAAAGTCTTCAACCATGATATGCCTTGGAGGTTGTACACCTTCCTCAACATCAACATCAAACACCCTGGAAGGAGGCTCTATGACTGGACTTTCCCATGGAGGTTCCGCATCTCCTAAGTCTTCAACCACTTCCTCTTCTTTGATAATTGCATGACAACTCCCTTCAACTACTCCTTTGCCTTTAGGGGTCTCTATTACCTCCACCTTTTGGGCCTCCTCTTGCTCCTCTGGAAATAGGGCCGCGTGTAACTGATCCATTGCGACCCGAAGGCGATCCCTTCTCTCTTGTTCTATGTCACTAGCATAATTGGGATCGTGTTGCTCTTGGGTTGATGGATGTGGGTGTTCTTCCATAGAGGGTGGTGGTGTACTAGAGCTTGAGGGTTGAGTATTGGTGCTAAAAGATTGGTCCCTGCAGGATATAAGATATTGGAGTTTAGAGATGAGATCAATGAGATTAGAGATAAGTGTGTTGTTATCCAATGGAGGTTGGGGTGGTTCTAAGTATGGCTCATAGGGTTCTTGGTACGGTGGGTAAAGATTAGGGTCATATGGGGGTGTTTGGTAGTAAGGTACTTGTATGTATGGTGGTTCAAAGCTATGTTGAGGAGGGGGGTCATAGGCATATGGTTGAGCTTGTTGGTAACTACAAGGGGGTCCACCATATCCATTGTCTTGGTATGCACCTTAGAATGGCTCTTACTCATAATAAATTGGAGGAGGTTGTTGCCAAGAGGGTTGATCAAATCCTTGTGGCTCCTCCTATCTCTGATTGTTCCAACCTCAATGCATGTTCTCATTATAGTCTCCTCTTCCTGCAACATAGTTGTGACCAAACTCATAGCGAAAGGGGTGAGAGTTCATAGTAGCTAAAGAAAATTAAAACAAAAACTAGTAAAAATAAGCAACTAATTCTTAAACTAACAAAAAGTAGCAAACAAGCAAAAAGAAAATATTTACAATAACAAATAATATAGCACACGTTTACAATTCCCCGGCAACAGTGCCATTTTGACGAATGGTTTTTTGACGGTCTAGAATTTCACAAATAAATTCTCGTTGCAAGTATAGTTTCTAGACCAACAAAGAATCCTTTCGTACAAAAGTTTGGTTGTCACTTAAACAAACCCAATAAAAATTAAACCGAATTATTTAAACCTCGGGTCATCTCTCAAGGAATTGCAGGGAGGTGTAGTTATTATTGGTTGAGTTTTCTGAGAAATTTTAAGAGTTGAATAACAGAAAAGTAAATAATTGTAAATTAAAGCAGTAAAAATTAACAAGAGGTTTTATGTAATTAAAATAAAAAGCCTTGGCTAGGAGAAGATTAATTGGAGGTTCTATCCTTCTTAGGTTTCTTGAGATTAATAGTAATGGGTTGTTGTTTCTACTTAGTTATCCTTTACTAAATAAAGAAAAGTCAAGTTGGGAGCCAACTTCTATTCACAAGTCCTAATCCTCTCCCTTGGGAAGGATTAGTGTTAGTGGCCAGAGGGCCAATCACAAATTAACTCTTGAGTCTTCCAACTCAAGGGTCTCCAAATATTAATCAACTCTAAAGCCAAGTTTGAAAAATCTCACTTAAATTGAAAGCATTAATAATATAAATTGAAGAAAGCAATCATAAATTTGAAATACCTCCAATTGCATTAAATAGAAATTGTATCTAACATGGAGTTCGTAAACTAAATAGCAACATAATTTAATCAATAGGGAAAATAGATAAACTAGGGAGATAGAATGAATAAGAGTAGAAGACAAACTAATTAAATCAAAATAGAATTCTGAAATTGGAAAGCTAATCCTGAAATCCCAAAACCTAAGAGAGAGGGGAAAAAATAATTAAAATTAACAGTTTAAAGGCTTAGGAAACATGTTTTCAACTATATCACAGAATTAGGAAGGAATTGTAAAATCATGCAAATTATATGAATAAGTGAGCAAAGACTTGATAAAAACCACTCAAATGAGCACAAGTAAACCATAAAACAGTGGTTTATCAGTGCGCGTCCTCACTATCTTCAGTACTTGTCATGCGTACATGTCACATACGCCTACGCATCCTTTGCAGCGCTCTCCATGAGAGGGTAGCGCTCATGCCAAGAGCGCTCTCCCACGCGTACACGTCATTCACGCTTACGCGTGGATTTCAAAATGTCACTTCCACACTACCGCTCTATCCACGCGATTGCATGACCCTTCACAAATGCCACTTCTACACAAACGCGTCACTGATGCGTACTTGTCGCTAGCCAAATTTTAAATCCAACTTTGAAGGTTATCGCAGGCACTCTTCGATGGAGAATGCAGTGCTCATGGGTGAAGAGCGTAGATCCCTCCCACTCGTATGTGTCACCCACGCGTACGCGTCGCTAGTCAAATTTTCTTGGGTGAAGAATGTAGCGCCAAGGGTTGTGCTACCGGGGAACGTAGCGTTCTTCAAGCAAGCGTAGCGCTAAGATATTGTGCTCTTCTCCTCTGTCATGATCACAAAACAAAATTGAAATATATCAAAGCTCTGCCTCTTGAGCAATTGCATGAAGTTGTGTAGAAAATCACTCAGTCCTTGACATATTAGTGTACAATGAGAACTTCATTCAAGTGCTTGTTTATTTTGAATAAAATGCATGAATTTAAGCTAAAACATACTTAACCTAACTAGCTAATTTTAAAAAAATGCGAATGCATCACCTATGCATCAGTATCTGGTTGTAACCGGAGTATGCGTCCATGAAACTCAGAAAGCAATATCCCGCTGCCGCGTCCACTAGAGCATCAATATTGCAGAGGGGGAAAGAGTCTTTGGGGCACGCCTTGTTGAGGTCGGAGTAGTCTACACACATTCTCCACCTCCCATTAGCCTTCTTAACCAGGAGATTGTTTGACAACCAGGCCGAATAGTCCAGTTCTCGGATGAACCCTGCTTCTAACATGCTGGCCGTTTGCTTAGCCACCCCGTCGGCTCTATCTTCAGACATCTTCCTTCGTCTTTGGGCTACGGGCTTGGCCTCTGCATTCATGACCAGGTGATGTGACATGAACTGAGGGTCAATCCCCGGCATGTCGACTGGTGTCAAGGCGAACAGATCTCTATTTGCTCGAATCATCTCTATCAAAGGCTCTTTCAAGTCGTGGGAGAGGTTTTTATTCACGAAGGTGAACTTGTCCTCCGAGTCGCCGACCCTAAATCTTTCCAGGTCTTCCTCGGGCTGTGGTCTTGGTTTGTCGTCAACCCTAGCGTCTAGATCGGCTAGGAAGACCCCAGATGCCTCCTTTAACTTCTTCCTTATGGAGAGGCTGGCATTGTCGCACGCGACTGCCGTTTCAAAATCTTCCTTGACGGATTCCACCGACCCATTGTCGGCTACAAACTTCATTACCAACAGCTTGGTACATATTACCACTCTGAACTCGTTGATTGTTTTCCTCCCCTGATTAAGGTTGTAAGCCGTGGAGTCCCTTAAAATGATGAACTCTGCATTTAGCAACCTCTTTCCTTGTCCTCTGCCTATGGAGATCCGGAGGGAGATGATTCCATCAGGCTTGATAAAATGGTCACCTAAGCTGACCACTCTGTACTGGTGAGTTTTTAAGTTGGCTTCTTGGAGCCCCAAGGCGTCAAACACATTTCGGAAGATAATATTTAAGTCGGCTCCAGTGTCAACGAGGATTCGCTTGACCAAACCAGTTCCCACTCTTGCCATGATTATCGTGGGGGGGGGGTTCTCGGGTACGTCATGGAACCATTGGTCCTTCAGTACAAACGAAATCGTCGGGACATTCCCGGGCGAGAGCCCCTTACTGGCTGATGACACAGCCAGGACTTTAGCGTCCTTCCTTGTTGCCGACTTAGATTTCGGTGCAGCATCTTTCCCGACTACGACATTCACGATGGTTAGGCCGCGGTCATTGTCCTCTTCGGGCTCTTATCTTGGCTTCATGGCGCAACTTCTGTCATTGTCGGATCGGTCACACTCTCGTCTCCTAGGTTCTCTTATGAACTGCGAGAACTCCACTAGCTTGCCTTCACGGATTGCTTGTTTTGGAGCGTCCTTCAAGTCGAAGCAATCTTGGGTTTTATGGCGGAAACCCTTATGGTAGTCACAGTAGAGGTTCTTGCTTCCTCTAGTTCTGTCCTTAAGCTGGCGGGGCTTCGACAAGACACCTTTGTAGGCTATCTGTTGGTATACCTCGGTGATTGGGGCCGTCAAGGGGGTGTAATTGGTAAACTTTACCACCCAAGGGAATGGCTTCATGGGTTTAGCTGGCCCTCCATTCTTGGAGTGTTCCTTAGGCCTCTCCCCGCTACTGGGCTGACGATTAGGATGGTAAGTGGGCTGCCGCTTGTTGGTTGCCACCACTTGGCTGACCTCCTCGTCGTTTATATACTCTCTCGCCACATTTTGGATTTCTTTTATTGTCCACACCGGCTTGGTGGTGAGGTGTTTCCTGAAGTCTTCGTTCAGCAGCCCGTTTGTTAGGCAAAGGCTGGCCATTGAGTCAGTTAGGTCGTCGATCTCTAGGCATTCGTCGTTGAACCTATGCAGGTACTTCCTGGTCGGTTCGCTGCTTCTTTGGGTCACCCCTAGGAGGTTAGTTGATAAACCCCGATTTTGTGGTTTATCTTATGCTTAATTTGGGGGATTTTATCACCTTTTCTCACATTTATTCAATGAAATAGCATGGTTTTGCAATTCTCCCTTGATTTGTGCTTAAATGTGAAAACATGCTTTTTAGGCCTTAAAATAGCTAAATTCAATTCACTTTAATTCCATTTGATGCCTTGATATGTTTGTTAAGTGATTTCAGGTTCATAAGGCAAGTATTGGATGGAAGAAGTGAGGAGAAAAGCATGCAAAGTGGGAGAACTCATGAAGAAATGAAGGAACCGTAAAGCTGTCAAGCCTGACCTCTTCACACTCAATCGACCATAACTTGAGCTACAAAGTTCCAAATGAAGCGGTTTTAGTTCCGTTGGAAAGCTAACATCCGGGGGCTTCAAAATGATATAAAATTTGTCATATGTTTCTTCGCGTTTAGGGGCACGCACGCGCCATGTACTTTGGGCCCAACCCAACTCATTTCTGATGCTATTTCATGCAGAATTCAAGCTTGGGCAAGGGGGGAGCAATTGTTTAGTAGTATAGTATCATGTAGGTTAGTTTCTAGAGAGAGAAGCTCCCTTTTCTCTCTAGAATTAGGTTAGGTTAATCCATCTTAGATCTAGCCTTAATTCCATGTTCTCACCTTATTTCCTTTACAATTTCTTGTTCTACTACTCTATTCTTCTTAGTTCTCTTGTTAATTTTACTTTTATGTCTCTTTTATGTTTATGAATGCTCATGTTGAATTTGTTTAGATTTAATAAAATTTAATGTTTGATGTTATTTTAATTGATGATTTGAGTTGTTGATTTACTTTCCTTGCAATTTGTAGTTGGTAGATTTATGATTCTTGCAATTTATGATGTTTACTTTTCTTGCACTCTAGATGTTTGATAAAATATTTCCTCTAGTTTTTGAGTAGTTCTCTTGACTCTTGGCCTAGGCTAAGGGAATTGAGTGACCTTGAGTCATTGGGTCTCAATGATTTGGTGATTTGAGAACCCTTGGTAATCAATTTGATACTCATTGACACCAAACCACTACTAATTTAATTAGTAGGTAGGTTGGGACTTATGGGTTGATATGATCAAGCCTATTTGACGTACTTCAAGCCTAGGAGTAGATATCATGTACTTAAGGCTTTGGAAGTAAACTTAATAGGTTGACCTCTCATAATTATCAATGTTATAGTTTGTTGACAAGGATGGTGATCTCAATTACCTATGTCTAGCCAAGAGTTCTTTCTATTTATTTTATTAGTTCTTATTATTGACTTTCTTGTCATTTACTTTCTTGCTAATTACCAAATCAAACCCCCTTGCATCTTCATAGCCAATAATTGAGCACTTCATTGCAATTCCTTGTGAGACGACCCAGAGTCTAAAAACTTCGGTTAATTCATTTTGTGTGAAATTCTATACCGACATGACAATTTTCTTAAATCATTAATCGGGTGCCTTTCCTTGGCGATACGCGTGGTAAACTGTGCTAGAGAGCCCCGGATTATGTCCGCGAAAGCTCTTGATGTATTTGCATTTTAGCTAGATTAGCTAGTTAGTTTAGTCAACTTTAGTTTAGTTTCATGCATTTTAATCAAATAAACAAGCACTTAGATGGATTCTCTCATCATACTTTGATAGATTAAGGATTTGATGAATTTTGATTAATTCCATGCAAAGAATTAAAGAAAAGTATGAATGAGTGAGTTATCTAATGTTAGTTGCTCAAGAGATAGAGCTTTGATGTATGGTTACTCTGTTTTGCGATCATAACAGGGGAAGAAGAGCATAGCGCTATGCTCACTTAAACTTGAAGAACGCTACGTTCTCCTGCAGCATGGCTCCTAGCATTACGCTCTCTTTCTTGAAGAAAGTTTTATTAGCGACGCGTACGCGTGGGTGACGCATACGCATCGAAGTGGTGATCTTTGGAAGACCACGTGTATGCGTGGATATGAGGAGCGTTCTTTAGCCAAGAGTGCTACGCTCTCCATCCATCGATACTTTTAAAATTGGGATTGAAGAATCACTATCAATGCGTACGCGTGAGAGACGCGTATGCGTGGAAGCGATATTTGTGAAGATCCACGCAATCGCGTGAACCAAGCAGCAGCGTGGAAGTGGTTTTCTGAGCCCATGCGTATGCATGGATGACGCGTACGCGTGAGGGATCGTTCTTGCCAAGAGTGCTACGCTCGCCTAGAGAGCACACTGAAGATGACGCGTATGCGTAGGTGACGCGTATGCGGGACAATGGTCGCAGAGAGAAATGACGCACACATGTAGGTGACATGTACACGTCGCAAGTGCCAAAATGATGAACGACGCGCATGCGTAGGAGACGCGTACGGGTCAATGCCTGAGCGCTCCGTTTTCTTCATGAGCGCTACGTTTTCCAAGTACAAACTGAAAAGCCCATTTTAAAGAGTTTCCAAGTACACCTGAAGAAGCAAGTACACTAGTATAAATAGAGGGTATCTTGGATTATTTTGGAGGGGCTTCGGGATCTACTTTTACGGTTTCTCTTTCTTTTAGATCTATTTTTGTACTTTTTGCACTTTTGAATTTTACTCTTTGTTGAAATTTTGTAATACTTTTCTTTCTGTTCACAATTTTACTTTCCAGTTTTAAATTTTACCTTTCCAGTTTCATTCCTGTTTCGAGTTTTCATTTTCTCTTCCTTTTCGATGCTTAGTCTAATTTCCAACTTTAGAATTCTGTTTGAAGTTAGAGCAATGACGAACAAAACCACTTTTTCATTAGGGGGAGGAGCTCTATTGTAATCATAATGAATCAATTAAATTCTTCTTCTTCTCAATTTATTTGGGTCGCTATAGGATAAATTTTGTTTTGATTGTGAATTATTCACTCTGGAAGGGGGGTTAATTCAATTGAATGCATGTGTTAGCCTCAGAAGGGGAATCACTTGCATTAGAATTGGAGCACTATCCTTCACAACTTTCTTGATCAACACCATTCGGGAGAAATTGAGATGTTGAGAGTTAGTGTGGCTTATGGATGAGAGATATGCACTTAACCTCTTCTGATGACAATTAGATCAAGGAATTGGCAAGATTGATTATGATTAGAGAGATCGGATTGCCAAGGAATTGGGATCCAATCAATTTCAATCTACCATAGATCTACTCATATGATTGAGAAAGGAGTTGAGACCCATTTGATTCATGAAGGATTATGATATCTCCAATCTCTGATGAATCATTCTCTATGATTTTCTTCAATTTAGATCTCTCTGATTTCACTTCAATTTTAAATTATTTATTGCTGTTTTGATTCCCTGAACCCATTCCCCTTTATAATTCATGCAATTTAAGTTTCAATGCAATTTAGATTCTACAATTTTACTTTCTTACACTCTAAGATTCTGTCATTTACATTTCTTGCAATTTAAGATTTAGCTCTTTTAATTTCTTACTCTTGAAGTTTCAGTCATTTCACATTCAGCACTTTAGACTTCTTGCAATTTACATTCTGTTAATCAAATTTCACGCAATTCATCAATATTCGCTTAACTAGACTAATCACCTCACTAAAGTTGCTTGATCCATCAATCCTCGTGGGATCGACCTCACTCCTATGAGTTTTACTACTTGATGCGACCTGGTATACTTGTCGGTAGTAAGTTTGTGTGAATTCAATTTTTTGCCATCAAGTTTTTGGTGCCGTTGCCGGGGATTGATTTAGATTAACAATGATTAAGTTGGTGATAATCTAGATTAAGCATTTTCATTTGTTTTTATTAAGCCTACTAACTGTTTGAGATTTTGTTTCTGCTAACTTCACTCCAGCAATAGAGTGTTCTGCTTTTGTTTTTCTTTTTCTGGTTTGTTTGTGTTGTATGCCAGGAGGAAGTAGAGGTGCATCCACCTCTTTTGATTCTGAACCAGAGAGAACCTTCTTGAGATTGAAAAGAGAAGCAAGAGGGAAGGGAGTGATTGGAGAAGAAGATTCAGAAGAGGGAGATCAAGAGATGGAGGATAATCTCCTTAATCTGCCAGAGGAGGTGGCCAACAACATTGGCCAACCTCCAAGGAGAGTTCTAGCCTCTTACACCTTCCCCAACCCAAGAGACTGTGAGAGCAGTATACTCACTCCAAATGTTCATGCCAATAACTTTAAGTTGAAGCATCAACTTATCACTTTGGTGCAAAATAATTGTTCTTATGGAGGGGGTCCTCTCGAAGACCCGAATCAACACTTATCTGTCTTCATGAGGATATGTGAAACAGTCAAGACAAATAGTGTGCATTCATATATCTATAAGTTGCTATTATTTCCATTCTCTTTGAGGGATAAGGCATCTCAATGGCTAGAGATATTTCCCAAAGAAAGCATCAATAACTGGGATGATTTGGTGAGAAAATTCTTTGCTAAGTTCTATCCACCCCAGAGAATCATCAGGTTGAAGACAGAGGTGCAGACTTTCACTCAAATGGATGGAGAATCACTCTATGAGGCATGGGAGAGATATAAAGCCTTGATTAGAAAATGTCCACCTGACATGTTTAGTGAATCAGACAGACTTCAAAATTTCTATGAGGACTTGACTCTAAAAGCTAAAGAGGCCCTCGATTACTCTGCAGGAGGTTCAGTACAGCTAATGAAGACAGCTGAAAAAGCTTAGAATCTCATAGACACTGTGACCAACAATCAATACTTTTATGCTTATCAAAGGCAATGCCAACCAGCTCCAAAGAAAGGTGTATTAGAACTTGAAGGTGTAGACACTATCTTGACACAGAACAAATTAATTCACCAACAAATCTAACAGCAAATGGAGATGATGGAAAAGATAATAGATGGACTTCAAGTGGCTACAGTAAACATAGCAAGTCAACCATTAAGTTGATACGGCCAGGGTGAAGAAATTTTTGAGAAATGCAACAATGAGCAACAACCATAGCAAGTTCAGTACATGCATAACACCTCAAGTTCTTCTCAAAATGACTTCCATGGTGATAGTTACGATTCATCATGGATGAACCATCCCAACTTAAGGTGGGGTGATAATCAAAATTCATGGCAGAAGAGCCACAATTCCAACAACTCTCGCAACACAAACAACCAAAGTCATTCATCCAATGATACTAACCAATTCAAAAATCCACAAAACACATATCACCAACCCCACAACAACTCACAAAACCACCAGAATAACTTCTCTACACCCACATTCTAGCCACAATATACCCCTGCAAATAATTCAAACAACTTCCAGGAACAACCATCTTATTTCACATAACCACAACTAAATCCAGACTCTCAGAGCCATCATCCAGAGAGAATTGCCAAGGAAGAGGAAGGACCCAGGGAGCTTTCATATTCACTGCACCATAGGCGACATGATAATTGAGAGAACATTTTGTGACCTTGCAAGCATAAATTTGATGCCTCTATCCTTGATGAAGAAGCTTCAAATTCATGAATTGAAACCCATAGAGATAGCATTCCAAATGGTAGACAAATTCATTAAGCAAGCACCTGGAGTTGTGGAGAATGTATTGGTAAAGGTGGAAAAATTTTTCCTCCCAGCTGACTTTGTTATTCTAGGCATGAAGGAAGACCATAACACTCCCATCATTCCAGGGAGACCCTTCCTAGCTACGGGCAGAGCATTAATTGATGTTGAGAAAGGAGAACTGATGTTGAGAGTGTATGAAGAGCATATAGTATTCCATGTCTTCAAAAGTTTGCAAAATGCCAATCAAGAAGAAAAGTGTATGAAGATTGATTCAAGAGATCCAAACTTGAAAGAGGCACCTGATGAGTCACTCCCAATGCACTTAAGCTCATGCTAGAAAGGAAGGGAAGAGGTAGAAGTACTGCAATAAGCTCAAGGAGCTGAGAAGGAACTACAACCAAGGCATCCATATGAGATCCTCAGCAAGAACCTTCCAAAAATTGAGACCCCAAAACATGAGTTGCCTCCTGGAAAAGAAAAGAATTCCAAGAAGAAATTACCAAGAGGGTGGAAAAATAGAAAAATTCCCACTAAAAGCTTCATACAAGGGGATAAAGTGATGCTAGCTTACCAACCAATGGAAACATCTCCTCACTTTGCCGAATACTACACAGTGAATAAAATCCTCTCACTTGAACATGTGAAAATCATCAAGAATGATACTGGAGGAAAGCTCACGGTGAGAGGGGAAGGGCTGAGGCATTATGTTCATCATCCTCCCTAACAAGGGACAACCGTCAAGCTAATGACGATAAAAGAGTGCTTGTTGGGAGGCAACCGAACCAGAGGTTACTCTCTTTTCCTTTACTGTTTCAATAAGAAAGTTAAGTAGATTTATCTGGATTCCAAGGAGCTAAGTCTGGTGTTGCACACCAAAGTAATTCAATGGTGAATGTTAGATGCTAAGTTTGGTGTTCCACCAAAGATTTCATTAAAAACACATTTCAACCCTCAGTATGATTAGTTATCAGCTCCAAACAATCAGAGAGATTACTTAACAATTGTTTAGTTTCTAGTTCATAGTTTGTTTTCTAGTTCATAGTCTGTTTTCTAGTTCATAGTTTGTTTATAATTTATTTTCTTACTAAAGCACATGAAGTTTTTTGCATGTATACAAACTGCTGCATAAGACAAGGAACTAAGTTTGGTATTCACACACCCAAATAAGTTCAGAAGCCTACAAACATACATGCGTACTAACCATTTTGCAAGTGCTTGGAGAATGATAAACCCCAATTTTGTGGTTTATATTGTGTAGAATTTGGGAGATTTTATCAATATTTCTCACACTTATTCACAAGAAATGCATGATTTTGTCTCTCTTCCTAATTTTGCTTCATGATGAAAAACATGCTTATTTTACCTTAGAATTGCTACATTTTGATCCTCTTTTATTGCCATTCGATGTCGTAATGTATTTGTTGAGTGATTTCATGATTTATAGGACAAGAATGGCTTGGAGGAGAGAAAGAAAGCATGCACAAGAGGAAGGAACATGAAGATTTGGATTTTTGGGAACTTCAGCATAGGCGCGCACGCGTACTTCACGCGCACGCGTGGATGTGGATAGCTGGAAGCGGCGCACAAGGATGGACGCATCCACATGGATCAGAGAAATCCCACCGGCGCGCACACGCACATGGCGCGCACGCGTGGATCACAAAAGCAATCGGCGCGCACGTACACATGGCACGCATGCGCGGAAAGCTGCACGTGACCTCATTAAAGAAAATTGTGCTTGGCAATTTCTGAGGCTCATCAGGCCCAAATTCAAGCTGTTTCTGCATGGAAAAGACCCAAGGATGCTAGGGGAAAAGGAGGGGATCAATCACTTTACACTTAGACACAATTTTAGCTAGTTTTTGGTTCTTTGTTCTTCTAGAGAGAGAAACCCTTATTCCTCTCTAAATCTAGCTTTAATTTGATCTTCCCTTGTTGAATTCTAAATTGGATCTTGTTAATTACTAGTTTTAATTGTTTAATGTGAATTCTCTAGTATAATTTTGTTTAGATCTTGTGTTAGTTTTATGTTTTCTTGTTGTTTGTCATTTTATACTCATTCCATGAATCTTGTAGATCTTGATTTATTATTGTTGTATTGATGATTCCCATGATTAATTGTGTTGTTTGAGTGATTATTTGTTGATAATTGTTAGTGGGTACTTGTTGGTTCTAATTTAATTGCAATTTGAATAGATCTTTTATTAATGCTTACCATGAGTTTGATGAAATGTTTCCTTTGATTACGGAGTAGTTCTCTTTACTCTTGGCCTAGGCTAAGGGAATTGGGTAAGCTTGAGTCATTGGGTCTAATGGATTTGATGATTTGGGAACCCTTAGTGGTCAATTTGATAGCCATTGACACTAGCCTACTACTAAGTTAATTAGTAGTTGGGTTGGACCTTATGGGTTGATGTTGACCAAACCATTTAACATACTTCAAGTATAGAAGTAGATTTAATGAGTTTGGTTCCTCATAATTGTCAAGATATGGTTATTAGACAAGGATAGTGACCCCAATTCCCATGCTTAGCCAAGAGTTGTTTTTGTCATTCATATTTGAAAACCCAAAAATCTTGATTGCTTTGTCTTAGTTATAGTTACGTGTTTAGTTAGAATAGAATTACATTAGATGTTATTTTATGAGTTTGGAATTATTTACATTTTGCTCTAATTATTTGCATTAGTTTCTTGCATCCCAAGATTACTTGCTTGTTAAGATTCCTAGTTTAATTTCTTGCTCATGACTTGCAACCCCGGAATTTTAACTAATGTTGAAGCACATGTTTGCCCATTCCTTGTGAGATGACCTAAGGTTTGAATACTTCGGTTACTTTTATTGGGGTTGAACTTGTGACAACCAATTTCCTTCTAAATTTGATACTCGAGGATTGTTGTTGGAAAGAGCTAAACTTGCAACGGGATTTTATTGAGAAATTCTATACCAACATAGTCTCTTGAGGAACATCAAATTTTTGGCACTGTTGCCGGGGAATGGTTTCAACATATGCCTTGATATTGGTTATGTGAATATGTGAATATTGTAGATAGTTTACTTTCTTTTAATACTTAGCCATAGTTTAGATTTCTTTTGTATGTGTGCTATGACTCCCAAGTTTGATGACTCGGTCTCAACCGAATTCTAGCTTAGCCGAGTTTGACCCTGAGATTGAAAGAACTTTGTTACACACTCGGCAAGCTAGACGGCGGTTGGATTATACGGTTAGTACTTCGGCCTCTCTTGAGGAACACACCGAATCACTAGACGGTACCGAGAGTGACTTGGAGTCCGATACTTCCTATTCTTCTGTTGGCACTGTAACATCCCGCATTTTTTAAAATCTAATTATAAATAAATTATGATTTTATCTTATTAAGTTTAAACTTTATAATTTTAGAAATTATTTTGTTAGAAATAATTAAATAGATTCGGAAATAGTTTTATTTCGAATCAATTAATATTTTTAAGTAATCTAATTATAATGAAATATTTTGTATAATTTTAGTAATTGAAAAATAAAAAAAAAAAGAATTGTATAATTTAATTTAAGTAACTATTATCCTGAAAAAAAAAGTTACGATTTATTTTATTAATTTGATATCTTATTTTATAAATTAATTAATTAATAGTAATTAAATTAGTTTTATTAATATTTGGAGTTTAAGTTGATTAATATTCTTATGTAATTTTTATAACTGGTTATTTCAAATGCTTTGGAAATAAAATTTAGTAATGAAATTATTATATAATTTAATTTAGGTAATTTCTAATATGAATGAATTATGGTTTATTTTATTAGTTTGAACTTTTAGAGATTAATTTATTAGGAATGATTAAATAGATTTTTATAAATACTTTAAGTTTAAGTAATTTTATTATAATTAGATATTTTGTAAATTGAAATTAAAGTTTCGGTGATAGAAAAATAATAAAAAGTTATATCATTTAATTTAACTAATTAGTATTGAGTTTAAACTGTACTTTATAAAAATGTGATTAATATGTTTATTTTATAATTTAAATTAAAAATAATTAATTTTACTTAGCAATATGTTGATAAATAATGTTCTTATATATTTTTAATAGAGTATATTTAATTTTAAAATTACTCTACTCTTCAATTTTATCAAAATATCTATTCATATCTATCTATATTCTTTTATAAAATCCTAATTTTAACCCTAATATCACAAGTTCTTAATTTATAACCTAAATTCTTAAATCTACAATCAAAAAAGGAAAGAAAAGGCACGGGGAGCTTAAGGGGGGAAAACAGAAGGGAAGAAAGAAGGAAACGGAGAGCAGAGGGAGAGGGTGACGGAACGGAGAAGAAGAGGGAGAAGTGGATCGTCATTGGGGAGGGAGGAGACTGCCGCCGTCGTGAGCCATCACTGTGTGCTGCCGTCGAGTACACGGACCAGAGGGAGATGCGAGCAGTGACTGAGAGGAAGCTCCGTCCTCGTCGCCGTTCCATAGTCGCTGTTGAAGCCATCCTCGTTGTCGTCGAATCGTCGCTGCTAAACCGCTGCTGTGCCGCCATCAAGTCTGAGTTGAGGAAAGGAGACGTGGAGTCGGCGTCGCTCAGTGAGAAACGCGAATGGCGAGGCAAAGCAGAACACATGGTGGGAAGGCTTTCCTTGCCACTGCCGCCGCCGGAATCATGAACCAAGGTGGAGGAGAAGGCCGTCTTCCCCGTTGCTGCTATAATCGTCCGTGCTGCTACTGATGCTTCCTTGTTCTGTTATTCCTTTCTAATTCTTGTAAGACATTCTTGTTCTGAACCTCCACTTGACGTTCTTGTTTATTCCACTACCATTTTATTAGCCTTATTGTTGTTCCAATTTAATTTAGCCCCTGTTCCACCCGTGAATTTCCAGAATTATTACTCTACCCAATATGAATTCATTCTTTTGCTCACTATCGTGGCCAACTCGCGTTGCTGCTGCCCTGTCAAAGCTGTTGTGAGTGTTGCTAACATTGGCGGATATCGGATGAAGGAGCTGCTGCATTTTGGGTGCAGCCCAACCAGTCATCACGCCACAATTCCGTCTTCGGTTTCGGTTTCTATGAAATTCGACATTGAGGTAGGGGGTTTAAAACGATTTCAATTTAAGAATGCCTACAAGGTTTATTGAATAACTGCAAATAGATTTAATAGCTGTGAGTAATTGATTGATTATGTAATTATTGAATTGTGGCTGAAAATTGTGATTGGAATGGTTGAGATTGTGATTTGGAATTGTTGATTTGTGATATTGATTGATTATGTGGATTGGGATTGCTTGATGACTAATTGTTGAGAATTTCTGAATTTTAATGGGTTATGTTGGATTTGTTTCCGTTGAGTTGTTATTTGGTATATTGTAATGTTAATGAACTTGGTTGGTGGTTGATTTGGAATTGGTTTTGAGGGGTTTTGAAGGGTTGGATTTTGAATACTAAATAGATTGCTGAAAAACTGATTTTTGAAATTAAAAGGTGACTTTGGAAGTGAATCATTTATTCAACGATAATCGAAATGATATAAGAGCAAAGGATGAGTAAAGTATAAGAAAAGTTGTTGTTGGGACTCAATTTTGAGAAGTTTGAATTAATTATAGAACTAGTTATGATTTTTCAAAGTTAAAATGTAAAACTTGATTTTCTGCATTATTTTTAAAGAAAGCCGGAAACTTTCAAAAACTATAACTATTTCTGTGATTATCGGAATTGCGTGGGACCAAGTCCGGATTGAGCTTCGGGATATGGGAAACTGGACTGCTGAATTTGAGACTTTTTCACTAAGTTTATGATTTATGGTGAATTTTTGAATCATGGATGTCAAAACTGGTTTTTCGGAAGAATGTTTAACGCAGCAGCAACTTGATTCCTCTATTGGAAATTGTGCAATTTGAATTTTGAAATGGAACAAATTTTAAATAAAATTTTATTCCTATTATTTTAATGCCGTAAAATTTCAGAACAATTGGACTTGTAGTTTTAAAGATATGAATTTTTGAAGGATGATGCATTATGCAGAAAAAGCCAGATTCTGTTTTCTTAAATTAGTAACTTTGGGAGTTTATAACTTTTGATCCTGGATAGATATTGAGATGCAACCAATTGGAGATGAAAATTAAGTATGTTTAGTATATGTGATTTAAATTTCAGGATTTTCCATGTTTTAATAAGTGAGTTATGGGACTTGGAAGAGGTTGTGTTCAATGATTTGTAAAACAGAATTCTGCAGAAAATTACCTAACTTCCAAGCTACGTAACTCCTTCATTAAAAATGGTATGACCCTGGAACCAATTGAGAAAGAAATTTGGATGAGTTATGTTTAACCACATTAATTTTGAAGGTAGTTAGATTTAATTTGGATTTTATATGAAATTTCAAATGTTGTATGGTGCTGCTGTCTTCTGGTTTTAAAACACTGCAGAACAGTCACGGTTTTGCTTATATTTCCGAAACTATAGTCAGCGAAAAATTATGATTTTTGATTTAATAGAAATCTTAATCCAAGACGGTCGCATGGATATAAAGTTTGCGCAATTCCAAATACATTTGATATTTTAAAAACAAAATGGAAATCAGGCTGCCAAGTTGTGTTGGTAATTATTTTGGATATGGAATTTAAGAAATAGATTTTCTATTATCAAATGTTTTTGAGAATATATTGCTGTGGCAAATGCTGAAAGAGTCTGATGAATTGTTGAGAAAGAAGGAACCCGTAAGGGTGGATAAGTCCTATTTTTAAAGGAGATTATGTCCAAATTTTTATAAAAAAATATAAGGACTTAATCAAAATAAATATTCAAGGCTTATTTAATAATAATAACTTCAATGATTCTTTTAAGAAAAGAATATTTGATCTATGAGATTGTTGACAAGGGCGTGGGTCTAGTCCCGCTTGCGAATTTGCAATTATGAAAGAAAAAGGAAAGAGTAAAGTACTTATTGTATGATTATCTGTTGCTTGAGGCAACCTAAGAGATATTATTTGTTTGTTTGTTGCTTGAAACAACCCAAGAGATGTTTGTTTGTTGCTTGCGGCAACCCAAGAGATATTATATATATATTTGTTGCTTAATGCAACCCAAGAGATATTATATATATATATATTTGTTGCTTAATGCAACCCAAGAGATATTATTTATTTGTTTGTTGCTTAATGCAACCCAAGAGATGTTTGTTTATTTATCTGTTGCCCTGAGGCAACCAAAGAGTAATTTTCCGTTCCCAAGAGTATATATTTCCTGCGAGTAGAAAGCAGAGGCTGTCTCAATAGAGCTGCAAATAATTATATGCGCATTTATTTGAATGGAAAATCGTATCCGGGAAATCGTGAACTCGTGACCGGATAAATGTCGGGAATGCAGGTGCTAACCGACACATGAGCTCATGGCCTGTACTAGGACTAGACATTCATCATATGCATCTATGTGACATTGTTTGGGTGTGCATATTGTAATTGGTTTGCCTAAATGAATAATTCTGTTAACTGTTAATTGCTATATTTGATATAATTGCTCTTGATTGTGTTTGAACCTCATTACTTGTGTTTGAAATTGATTGGCTGGATTGTGTGAGTTGGGTGTTGGTTGAATTGCTTGGGCCTGAGGCCATGACTGGTTTGTGTTGGAAGTCTAGTTCTGTATAAAGTATCTGACTGGTTCAGCATAGACTTAATGAACCTATGCTTGGAGCAGGATGATCATTTATACCACGTAGGTAACTTCTTTTATGTTATGGTCTAGTAAGGTATGAAAAATCAAACTTGTTCAGCATAGACTTAATGAACCTATGACTGGGACAGGTTGGTCATTCATACAGTCTAGGGAACTTTTAAAAGTTTTACAAGAAAAATATGGATTTAGGATATTAAGTAATTAACTAATGCTTTTAAAGAAAGTTAGTTTCCTTTTAGATGTCTATGAATGCAGTTAACTATTTGCGCTTTATTCTTTACTTTCACGGCATTCTCGACCTCTACTGAGAACATGTGGTTTGGTTCTCACCCCCAAATTTTCCACCCTTTCAGCGACAGGTTTGAAGACGCAATTTGAAGCTGCGAGCGATCAGTAGGCTTTCTTTATGGTTTTAATTGCTTTCATAGAATTCCCTCACTCTTGTCCTTTGAGATTTTATTTTACATAGAGGGGTAGGTTTAGTATATTGTATTTGAGTTTTATTTGGTCTCTTTTGTATAAGAATTATTATCAATAATATTTATGTGATTATTATTATTTGTGAATGTTTGAATTATGACTTTAATGAATAAAAAAACAAAATTTTCTGGCATTTTCTTAAAACTGAAACGCGAACTCGATACAAAGGCTCGATAATTAAGTAGTTAATACTAGAGAAGGTTACGTAATGTTCTTTCTAGTGGAAATACCCTGACTTAAGCAAGGTATTTTGCTGGACGGGACGTTACAGGCACTACTAATACATCTTTGCTTTTTATAGGTGAGCCATACACGGTGGAGCCACGACGGATCCCTTGGAGAAGAGAGTTTTTAGATAAATTCTTCCCACCGGAGAAGACCGACTACATCCGGAAGGAGATTTCGGGTATAATGCAAAAGGACCAAGAGAGTTTGTATGAGTATTGGACTCGGTTTAAGAGGCTATTGGAATCTTGTTCACACTATGGGTTGAACACTCACTTGCTCATTAGTTACTTCACCGGAGATCTATGTGCGGAAGATAGAAGATTGCTCACCGCTTCTAGTGGCGGTTCCCATTCAAAAAACAAGATAGAGGGAGAAGCTTGGAAATTGATAAATGATGTTACCGAGGCTACACAACATGTAAGGGTGAGAAGTAATCCTCTCAAGGGTGTGGTAGAACCATCCCATTCCGAAGCAAGCTTAACCAAGGCACTTGGGGACATGACCACTATCCTCACTTAAATACAAAAAGATCAAAAGGAATACTACTCCATCCAAGCCCCACCTCAAGTTGCTCAACTTGAAGGCCTTCCTAGGATTTGTGATTTCTGCTCTAACACCACACATTACACCGATCAATGCCATCAAATTCAAGAGGACCATGCCCTTGGTGTGGCCAATGAGAATTATAACAACCGTCCACCATATCCTTCTCAAGGCCAAAACCACTACTCTCATGGTAGTAATCAAAATCAAGGGTAGAGGGATAATGTACAAGGAAGCAATCAAAACCAAAAATGGAACAACTCTTCTTCTCATTACAACAACAACCAATCTTCATCCTAATACCACCACAACAACAACAACCATCAAGCCAAAAAAAATCACCACAACCAAATCCAAAACAACTACACCAAATACCAAGCACCACACCATAGACAACAATCCAACCAATCATCTTCATCTTCCCCCAATCAATTTGATGAGCTTAGAGCCGCTATGGAGAAACGGGACGAGAGCTACAAGGCTCAATTCGATACCATGGGCACTCAATTAGCCAATCCTACCGACATGATTTTGAAGATGTCCATGTCCTCCTCCAACAACACCAACCAACCCTTAAGCTCTTCTAGCCTTTCTTCCCAACCCCAACTAAACCCCAAGGGCGGTCTCAACGCCATCACTCTACGGTTGGAGACTACATTAGAGGAGATACCTCCTAGGGTTATAGAAGACATTCATGAGGAAGAAGTGGTTGTTGAAGCTCCACATGAAGAGGAAGAGGTAGACAAAAGGCAAGATGAAGAAGGTGTAAGCCTTAAGGAACCCAAGAGGAAAGCTATAGTGTATGAGTCCATCCCTATCCCATTCCCTTCATTGGTAAAGAAAGCAAAGAAGACACCGGAATTTGATTTGAACATGCTTCAAGTGTTCAAGAAGGTTGAGGTAACCATACCACTTCTTGATGCTATCCAACAAATTCCAAAGTATGCAAAATTTCTGAAAGACTTGTGCACACACAAGGATAGGGTAGAATAGTTGGAAACATTATCCTTGGGTAGTTCAATTTCTTCCTTGATGGAACCTATTCCAAAGAAATGCGGTGACCCTGGACCTTGTTTGGTGTCTTGTTGTATTGGTGGGCGCACTTTTCATGACTGTATGTGTGATCTAAGAGCTTGCGTAAGCGTCATGCCACTTTCTATCTTTGTGCGGTTGAATTTAGCTCCATTAAAGAAGTCAGCGGCGAAGTTTGCCTTAGCCGATAAGAGTGTGATCACTGTGATGGGAATAGCAGAAGATGTACTTGTGGCAATCAAGGACTTGATCTTTCTGGTTGACAATTACATCCTTAAAATGCCTCCAACAGAAAATAGAAGCACATCCTCTGTTCTACTTGGTAGACCTTTTCTCAAGACCTCTATATTCAAGTTAGATGCATTCACCGGCACATATTCCTTTGAGGTTGGAGACAAGACTATCAAGTTCAATTTGGAAGAAGCCATGAAGCATCCTCCCGAAGAGAATTCCGTTCTCCGATGTGATGTAATCGATGAAGTGGTAGCGAAGTGGAAGAAGAAGACCACAACAAGTTGTGCTACCATATTGTTGAAGAGACGGATTACCAAGAGGGTGAACATGAGAAAGTTGTTGAGAATGAACTCCGTGAGCTTGATGAAAAGGAACCTTAGCTTGAGGCAAAGAGTGAATTGAAACCGCTTCCATCTCATTTGAAGTATGCTTTCTTAGAGGACAACCAAAAGTTTTCGGTCATTATTGCTAGTGAGCTTTCTAGTGAAGAAGAAGAAAAGCTCCTAGCTGTTCTAAGAAGGTACAAGAAGGTGATTGGTTGGAGCCTAGCTGATATTGTGGGGATTGACCCTCGCAAGTGCATTGACGGAGTACAGAAGTTGGTGAATTAAAAATTATTAAAATAGTTACGTTGTAAGTATAGTTCTTAACTCACCGAAAATCTACCTATCAATTTAGAAATATGTCACAGAGAATTTAAAGTAAAAATTACTGGTAGTTTGAGTCCCAGCTCGTCTCCCAACGAGTTGCAGAAAAGCATGCTATTTTATTAATCAGATGTTTCCAAAGAAATTGAGTTAAGTAGATGGAAAATTAAATTGAGAAAATTAAATAATATGAGTAAAAGCCTTGAGTGGGAGTTGATTAGTTGGAATCTCTATTATTGATGGAATGATTTCAAGATTAATTGATAATTAATGGTTGTTCTGTTTAGTTATCCTTTACTAGGTAAAGGAAAGTCAAACGAGTTGGAATGCTAGATCTGTTCACAAGTTGCAACCCACTTAGTTCAAAGGGATTGGTGTTAGTGACTAGATAGCAATCCAACAGTTAACCCAATTACAAATTTTCTTTCAATCCTTCCAACTCAAGAGTTCCTTTCAATCAACTCCCCATCAAGTGACGGAACTACTCGCTCATTGTAAATAATAAATCCATAACACATGAAAGGGAATTAAAAGAAGACATGATTATTAGAAATTAAAATGAATTAAAATAAAAGAAATAACCCTTGTATTAAATAATCATAAAAGTATTCCATTGACAAAATTGAGCAAAGCAGAGAACATGGAATAATAAAACCAAGTTAAGAGAACGAACTAGAATGACGAAGTCTTGATGAAGTACTAACTCTTCTCAATGTTCCAATGCTAAGACCAATTGAAAATTAAATCCTCAAAACTAAAGAAAAAAAACTAGAGGAGGAGTAAAACTCGATCTAAAACTGAAAACTGTGTAGAATGAATGTTGTCCTTTGTTTCTGCATGTTCTCTGGCTCTAGTCTGCTGTTCCGGGCCAAAAACTGGGTCGAAATAAGGTCCAAAATCGCCCCCAGCGAGTTCTACAGATTATGCAGATCGCACATGTCACGCGATCGCGTCACCCATGCGGACGCGTCATTCGCGCTTTTCTTTGCCACGCGTTCGCGTCGTCCATGCTACCGCGTCGCTTTAGCTTTTCCAATCCGCGCGGCCGCGTGAGCCATGCGACCACGTCACTGCGATTTGCTCTCCTTCGTGCGGTCGCGTGAGCCATGCGACCTCGTTACTTCTCGCTGGTTATCTCCTCAAATTCTTGTGTTCCTTCCATTTCTGCCAGCTTCCTTTCCAATCTCCAACTCATTCATGCCCTGTAAAGTCTGAAACACTCAACACACAGATCACGGCATCGAATGGAATAAAGGAGAATTAAAAATACATAATTAAAGTCTCTAGGAAGCAGTTTTCAAACATGTAATAAATTCATGAAGGAATTATAATTGCATGCTAATTTAATGAATAAGTGGGTAATGATCATGATAAAACCACACAATTAAACACAATATAAACCATAAAATAGTGGTTTATCAACCTCCCCACACTTAAACATTAGCATGTCCTCATGCTTAATTGAAAGAGATAAAGTAGATAAGTATGAACATGTAGAAACTCAAGAAATGCAATGCAATCCTATATATATATGAATAAATGTAACTATATGATTCTTGTCCACTTGATCAAAAGTAAATAAGCTCTTCAAAACAATTACAAATCAAATTCCACTAATTCTCTCATTATACAGTAAAACAGATAAAAATACAAGAGGATAGCCTATGAAAGCAGGGAACATGGAAATTCAAGCATTGAACCCTCACTGATAATGTATGTACGCTCTAATCTCTAGTGTATAGGGTAATCACTCTATCCTTTTCTAATCATGCTCTCTAACTTTTGTTCTTCTCCTAACCAATCAACAACAGTTAATATACCAATGCAAACATCATGAGGTCTTTTCAAGGTTGTAAGGGGGCCAAGGTGAGGATGTGGATATACATTTGGTTAAGTGAGCTAATAAATTGAATCTTCAATTAACCCAAACTCCAACCCAACTTGTATATTTTTAATGTAATCTCAGAATTCATACCTAGCTACCCAGAATTCCCTTTTTCAATCCATACTCATGTATCAACTTTTTATTTTGATTTTATCATATGTGCATTGATCTTTTGAATTCTTAATTCATCATTGGGGTAATTTTATTCCCTTATTATATATATATATATATATATATATATATATATATATATATATATATATTTTTTTACATTAAAAATAAATATAGCTTATCAATGCACATAGATTTTTAATTCTTATAGTTTCACATGAGTAGGTATCCAAATTCCCATTAAATTCTCATGACACATTCCCTTAACAACTTTTTGTTCCCACAATTTCCCATACTTAACTAGCACACACAATTCTATCTTAAGCTAACCAAAGATTTAATTTGGGATATACAATTGTTTTTCAGCTTAAGGTTAGTAATGTGGTAAAATATAGAATAAATGGGATTTAAAGGCTCAAAGTGGTTAACAAAGGTTATTGAAAAGGGTAGGCTTAATTTGGATAAGTGAGTTTAAACAAATAATGGCCTCAATCATGTGCAAGCATGCAAATATAATAAATATTGGATATATAAGATAAAACAAAATATAGATTACAATCATAGAGAGGTAAGCACACAAGAATGAAATAATTATGGTTAAATAATGTAACCATACATAAAGGCTCAAATCTTTCACAGGTTGTGTGTTCTTTAGCTCAAACATCATGTTCCAAATACAACTCAAGCAAATTTATCATAACAATTTTGAAAAATTAGTGAAATTTTGTTCCAAAGATAGAGTTTTAGAAGAAACTTATTGTCTTTTCAATCAAGTAGAACATGCATGCAACTATCCTAACCTATGCAATTTATTCTATTCTATAAAAGAAAGAAAATCTAACTAAAATATCCTAATTATTGGTGCTAGAGAAGAGAAATTACCTCCGAAAGTCAGGTACTGACCGACCTCCCCAGACTTAAGTCTTTGCACCGTCTGCGGTGCCATCTGTCAGGAACAGGGGTGGGCTGGTAGCAGTATCTCCACAATTGGGACCATCATGGCTCCCTGTGCTGGTAAAAGAAGTGGATTCCGGGGTGTCTGAGTCTCTGCAATCTCCTCTAAGTAGCTCCCTGAGGTGTTTGAATCTTCGGTTGTTACGGCGCTCTCTTAACTTAGCTTTGTGTTCTTGTCGATCCAACTTTTTGATTATCTACTGGAGCAATTCATCAGTTGTAGGTGCTTGTGGTATTGAAGAAGGATTATCTTCAACTGGAGCAGTAGGAAGACTTGTAGTGGCTGCTGGAAGTCTGAGGTATTTCCCGTTAGGGACATACTGATCATCCCGTGGAAGTACGGCTTTGGTGTCCCCAGCCCTGTAGGAGACTCCGGCTGCTGAGACAATATCTAAGACCAAGGTGGGGAAAGGTAAGTTGCTCGCAATTTGTACGTGTCCTATAGCATTCCGGATATGTCTTGAGAGATTCAGAGGTTGGTCTGTAAGGATGCACCAGAGTAGAACAGCCATGTCCGCAGTGAAGGAGGACTCATGAGTCCTCGGGAAGACGTAATGGGACATGATCTGTGCCCATACACGAGCCTCTAAGGTAAGTGCCGAAGCCAAGATTCCCTTAGGGCGGGTACGGTGGTATCCGTAGATCCAACGGCTGCTAGGAAAGGCGATAACTCTGAGAACGGAGTCCCAGTCAAATTGGTACCTCGGGCGCTTAAGTGCGGCTTCTTGGAAGGCGTCCATTCCTTCTGAAATAGGGGGAAGACTCAGAGCTTGCTGAATGGCCTCTTCTGTAATGGGGACTTGCTTTTGCCGGACATAAACAGACTGCAGGGTCGGCATGTAGAAGTTAGAGTAGAACTCAACTACCCAAGAAAGATTGACCTGTCTTGGCTGTCTCCGTAGGAAATCCCATTGTCTTCGTTTAATTTGCGGCTCAACAAAGGTAGCAATATTGGACGGTAGGATAAGAAGGTATTCATTGTTATAGTTCCTTTCTGCCAGGATAGGGAACATCTGCTCACAGTAGCGATTGGGAAATCGCGCAGTGTCCTTTGCTGGAAAGGCTTTCTCCTTTTCATCAACCTTTATTATCCTCTTAACTCTTTTTGTTGAGGGCTTGACTACGGTGAAGACGGCTCTGCCACTAATGCTCTTTTAGTTCCTCTTCTTGCTGGGGGTTTAGGAGTTGCTTTCTCCCTTCCTTTCTTGGTGGCCATCCTGAAAATGGAAGGAGAAAGTAAATTAAATTTAAATAGATATATAGCAAGGAAGAGAATGGAAGAGTGGTGATGGATGCACATTAGGATGTAATTGATATTAACACATGCTCTCGAGTATATGTGAAAAGCCAGCAATGAAAAATAGCCAGTGCATCGAAAGATAAGTGGATGCAAGGTGTTTATTGGCATGCCGGAAAAGGGCATGAGTAGCATAGACTAAGCATTACTTGTAATAAATTACCATGTTTGGATTGACAATTAAATTTAATCAATACAATAGTAAAGAGAATTTATGAAAAAGCAAGCATTAAATAGTAGAGAGTATAAGAGAGAAGTGCCTAATGCCATAGGGGCTTTTTCACAAACACATATCATGCATGGTGAATAAGGTAAAGAAAGTATTAAAGTTAACATGCAAGCAACTCTTTAAAGAAAATAATATATAATTGCCAAATAATTTGCAAATATCCACAAGCATATAATGAGGAAAAATGACTCAAATAAATTTCTAACACCATGTAAAAAGGAAAAGAAGAAAAAAGAAAATAGGAATAATGAAAAGAAGAAGAAAAGAAGAAAAAAAATAAAAAATAACATATAAAATAATAATAATGATAGAAAAGAAAAGAAGGAAGAAGAAAATAGATCCTTGGGAATGGAGGTGAGAGAGAGAGAGTGATAGGTGAGATAGAAGGAAGAAGGGAGAAGGAAGAAATTAGGAGGGAAAAGAAAAATTAGGATTTGGAGGAGAGAAAGATAAGATATGTGGCAATTTTAGGTTGAGCTGTGCGGCGCATGCGACGCGGCCGTGTGGGGCACGCGTTCGCGTGGATGCGCTTCAAGTATGGTGACGCGATTGCGTCGGTCACGCGGTCGTGTGACCCATGTTATGCTTCTGGCACGAGTGCAACCTCGTGCCAGCACAACTCTCTGTTCAAATTAATTTATTTGCCAAAATTGGAGTGGCGCGATCGCGTGGGTCACACGATCGCGTGAGTGTGCTTCATAAAATGGATGACGCGGCCGCATCGGCGATGCGGTCGCGTGATAAGGATTGTGCTTCCAGCACCAATGCAGCACCACTCTCGCACAATATTTCATTGTGCCCCCTTTTTACGTCGAAAACTCAAGGCACGCGGTCGCGTGGGAGGCCATTATCCCCATGAGACGCGGACGCGTCAGCGACGCGGTCGCGTGGGTCGATTGGTGCTATTGGCACCCCTCCGGCCACGCTCTAGCGTGACTCTCTGTTCATTTTTATTTTTCTTTACTCTCCTTGCGACGCGGACGCGTCGCGTAGCGAAATTTTTTTTTTTATGAAAAATAGAAATATGTAAATGCAGATGCACAAAAGTACTAATAAAGAGAAGAGTTATTGAATAGGAAAAACTAAAAATAAAGAAAAGAACTATCATACCATGATGGGTTGTCTCCCACCTAGCACTTTGCTTTAACGTCCGTAAGTTGGACGCTCCACTAGCTCAATCTTCTGCTATGTGGGGATCTTCCAAGAGGAAGATCTCAAGCTCCTTGTTTCTCTGCATCTTCTCGCCATGGTATAGCTTCAGGCGTTGTCCATTAACTTTAATAAGTTCAGAGCTTGAAGGATGGCTTAGGTGATAAACTCCGTACGGTTCGGCCTTCTCTACTCTGTATGGACCTTCCCATCGTGATCTCAACTTACCTGGCATGAGCCTTAGTCGAGATTTGTAAAGGAGGACGAAATCCCCAGGTTAGGACACTTTCTTCTTGATGTGCGGATCATGTACAGCCTTCATCTTCTCCTTGTATATTCTCCAAGATATAAAAATCAGTGGGAAATGTAAGCCCTTTAATGTTCACCAAAACATTTTCAACAACTCCAACCACTGTAATAATACTTTTATCTACTAACACAAAATGAGCTGCCGACCTTTTTAAGGGAGGGAGCCTCAAAATATCATATATAGACAAAGGCATTATACTAACACATGCTCCTAAATCACACATGCAATCATAAATTACTACACCACCAATAGTACAGCTAACTATACAAGGACCTGGATCACTACATTTTTCAGGTAATCCTCCCATTAAAGCAAATATGGAACTACCTAAAGGAATAGTTTCTAATTCATTAATTTTGTCTTTATGAATACACAAATCTTTTAGAAACTTTGCATATTTAGGTACTTGCTGAATAACATCAAAAAGAGGAACAGTTACCTCGACCTTTTTGAATATTTCTACCATTTTAGGATCGGGTTCCAGCTGCTTCCTGGGCTTCCTTGCAAGCTGTGAAAATGGAATAGGAGTAGTGTTTTCTGTAGTGTCTGCGCCTTTTGGTGCTTTCTTTTGTGGTTGAGCTATTTCTTCTTCAGCTATGTCCCGTATGTCCTCTTCCTCCTCAACATCTTCTATTTCTATCACCTCTTCAGCTGAGGCATGTTCTGGTGGGCTTGGTTCCTCCTGGTTCCTCTCCTGCAGAGTGGTTCCGGACCTTAGGGAGATGGCATTAATTCCTCCCTTTGGATTGAGTAATGATTGAGTAATAGTATTGGAATTTTGCGTTGCTCCAATCTGTGAGACAAGAGCTTGCAAAGTAGAGGTCAGACTATTCAGACTGGCATTAATACTATTCATGATGTTATTTTCCATGGTCTGCTGTCTTCGCTCAAAAGATTGTAGTAACTCTTCATTAGGAGATGAAGAAGAATGAGTGAATTGAGAGGTCTGCTGTTGATTGTGCTGTGGTCCTTGGTTTTGCCTTAGGTGAGGTGCTTTGTAAGGTTGATTCTGCTGCCTGTTGTTGTTATTATTCCACCTCTGATTTCCCTGATTATCTCTGCCTCCTCTATTATTGTTGTCCCTCCAATTCTGGTTAGAATTGTCCTGCCATCCATGGTTATTGTTTCCACTTTGATTGTACCCTTGGTTGGGGCGGTCATAGAAGTTATGAGTGGATGCCACCATGTTGTCTTCTTGTTGGAGCTGCGGGCATTCATCAGTATAATGGCTATAATCAGCACAGATTCCGCAAACTCTTTGTGGGACTAGTTGTTGGTTTTGCTGTGGTGGAGGAGGTTAAGCTTGCTGAGCTTGTTGTTGATTCAATTGCATCTGCTTCAGCAAGTTGGTCATCTCACATATACTCTGAGCTAGAGCTGCAGTCTCTCTGTTAGAGGATACTTCTGCAACGGCTTTTGAACGGCCTTGCTTTTGCCTGTGGTTCCTAGTAGAATCAGCTAAATCACTGATCAATTGCCATGCTTCATCAGTGGTCTTGTACTTCTTCATAGACCCATTGTTGGCACTTTCCAATTTGGTCTTATCTTGGGGCCTCATACCCTGTGTGATATAGCTGAGTAACACCATCTTATCAATCCTATGGTGGGGGCATGCTTCCAGAAGATTATTGAAGTGCTCCCAGTATTCGAAGAGAAACTCATTGTCATCCTGAACAACTGTGGAAATATCCTTCCTCAGTATATCAGTAACTTTAGATGGAAAGAATTTCTCCAAAAACTCCTTTCTGAGTGTATCCCAGTTAGATACATTTGCTAGAGGTTGAGTGTAGTACCACTCTCTTGCCTTTCCCTCAAGAGAAAACGGGAAAGCTTTCAGCAAAATTGAAGTTTCATCAGTACCATCACGCCTGACAGTGGAACAGGCTGCCTGGAAATCTCTCAAGTGCTTGATGGGCTCTTGAGCAGGTAAGCCATGAAACTTGGGCATCAAATTTAGCCGTGCGGTCTTTATTTCCAAATCTGTAGCTACCGCTGGATGATGCGCTTAAAACGGTTGCAACGTAAAATCAGGAGCTCCTTCCTCCTGGATGGTAACTCTCCTAGCTGCCATGTCTCCTGCATGTAAAACAACCAAATTAGTAGAATGGGGGCTGGTTTCTTCCTCAACTGACATTTCAGATTCGTCCTCAGAGAGGACTAACCGACACTTAGCTCGCCTTATTCGTGAAATAGTCCTTTCAATTTCAGGATCGAATATTGGCAAGTTGGGGTCAGGTAGTGAACGCGTCATTTGACGAAAGAAACATGCAGCTCATAGTAAAAACAATAAAATAAAATGCAAATAAATAAATTCTAATTAATAACTTTAGCACTCTATTGCAACTCCCTGGCAACGGCGCCAAAAATTGACGGAGCACAGAAGTTGGTGAATTAAAAATTATTAAAATAGTTATGTTGTAAGTATAGTTCTTAACTCACTGAAAATCTGCCTATCAATTTAGAAATATGTCACAGAGAATTTAAAGTAAAAATTACAGGGAGTTTGAGTCCCAGCTCGTCTCCCAACGAGTTGCAGAAAAGTGTGCTATTTTATTAATCAGATGTTTCCAAAGAAATTGAGTTAAGTAGATGGAAAATTAAATTGAGAAAATTAAATAATATGAGTAAAAGCCTTGAGTGGGAGTTGATTAGTTGGAATCTCTATTATTGATGGAATGATTTCAAGATTAATTGATAATTAATGGTTGTTCTGTTTAGTTATCCTTTACTCGGTAAAGGAAAGTCAAACGAGTTGAAATGCTAGATCTGTTCACGAGTTGCAACTCACTTAGTTCAAAGGGATTGGTGTTAGTGACTAGATAGCAATCCAACAGTTAACCCAATTACAAATTTTCTTTCAATCCTTCCAACTCAAGAGTTCCTTTCAATCAACTCCCCATCAAGTGAGGGAACTACTCGCTCATTGTAAATAATAAATCCATAACACAGTAAAGGGAATTAAAAGAAGACATGATTATTGGAAATTAAAATGAATTAAAATAAAAGAAATAACCCTTGTATTAAATAATCATAAAAGTATTCAATTGACAAAATTGAGCAAAGCAAAGAACATGGAAAAATAAAACCAATTTAAGAGAACGAACTAGAATGACGAAGTCTTGATGAAGTACTAACTCTTCTCAATGTTCCAATGCTAAGACCAATTGAAAATTAAATCCTCAAAACTAAAGAAAAAAAAACCTAGAGGAGGAGTAAAACTCGATCTAAAACTGAAAACTGTGTAGAATGAATGTTGTCCTTTCTTTCTGCATGTTCTCTGGCTCTTGTCAGTTGTTCCGGGTCGAAAACTGGGTCAAAATAAGGTCCAAAATCGCCCCCAACGAGTTCTGCAAATTATGCAGATCGCACATGTCACGCGATCGCGTCACCCATGCAGACGCGTCATTCGCGCTTTTCCTTGCCACGCGTTCGCGTCGTCCATGCTACCGCATCGCTTTAGCTTTTCCAATCCGCGCGGCCGCGTGAGCCATGCGGCCGCGTCACTGCGATTTGCTCTCCTTCGCGCGTTCGTGTGAGCCATGCGACCGCGTCACTTCTCGCTGGTTATCTCCTTAAATTCTTGTGTTCCTTCCATTTCTGCCAGCTTCCTTTCCAATCTCCAACTCATTCATGCCTTGTAAAGTCTGAAACACTCAACACACAGATCACGGCATCAAATGGAATAAAGGAGAATTAAAAATACATAATTAAAGTCTCTAGGAAGCAGTTTTCAAACATGTAATAAATTCAGGAAGGAATTATAATTGCATGCTAATTTAATGAATAAGTGGGTAAGGATCATGATAAAACCACACAATTAAACACAATACAAACCATAAAATAGTGGTTTATCATGCATGCATTGTATATTTCTCCAAGAGGGAGCTAGGCCTGTTAGGCAACCGCAAAGGAGGCTCAACCCGACCATCCTTGATGTGGTAAAGAAGGAGGTCACTAGGCTACTTGATGCGGGTATCATACACCCAATTTCTGATAGTGAGTGGGTAAGCCCGGTCCAGGTTGTTCCCAAGAAATTGGGCATCACTTTGGTTAAAAAGGATGATGGTGAAGTGGTTACCAAGAGTGTACAAAATGCGTGGCGAGTGTGCATCGATTATAGGAGGTTGAACACCGCTACAAGAATGGACCACTACCCTTTGCCCTTTATCGATCAGATGTTTGACCGTTTGGCGGGTAAATCCCATTATTGCTTTCTTGATGGATTCACTGGTTACTTCCAGATTCATATTGCTCCTGAAGATCAGGAAAAGACCACATTCACTTGCCCTTTTGGCACCTTTGCCTACAAAAGGATGCCATTTGGACTATGTAATGCACCAGCTACTTTTCAGCGGTGTATGACCAGTGTCTTTTCTGATCTAATGGAGAACTGCCAGGAAGTCTTTATGGATGACTTTAGTGTTTATGGAACTTTATTTGATTATTGCTTAGAGAACTTGGCCAAGGTCTTAGCTAGATGTGTTGACACTAACCTTGTCTTGAATTTTGAAAAATGTCACTTTATGGTAAAGCAAGGTATAGTGTTAGGACATGTGGTATCTAGTGAAGGCATTTCTGTAGACCCGGCCAAGGTCGATGTCATCACCATTTTACCTTAACCCTCATCTGTGAGGGAGGTTCGCTCGTTTTTGGGAGATGCAGGATTTTACAGGTGCTTTATAAAGATTTCAGCAAAATTGCTTTGCCATTGTCGCACCTACTCCAAAAAGATGTGGACTTTGAGTTTGACAGTGCATGTGTGAAAGCGTTTGAAGAGTTAAGGAGAGTTGCTTACCAGGGCACCGATTGTGCGAGGCCCTAACTGGATGTTGCCCTTCGAGATAATGTGCGATGCGTCAAACCATGCTGTAGGTGCCGCGCTTACACAGCGCGATGGTAAACTCCCTTATATCATTGCTTACTCTTCTAAAACACTAGATGCAGTACAATCCAACTATACCACTACAGAAAAGAAACTCCTAGCTATTGTTCATGCTTTAGATAAATTCATATCTTATTTGCTAGGGTCCAAGATAGTGGTATACACAGATCATGCAGCTTTAAAGTACTTATTGACAATGAATGAGTCAAATCCTAGACTCATACATTGGATCTTGCTTTTGCAAGAATTCGACATTGAGATTAGGGACCGGAGTGGGTCTCAAAACTTGGTTTGCGGATCATTTAAGCCGCCTTGAGAATTTAAAATTTGACCCATTTCCGATCAATGACTCATTCCCATTGGATAGTTTGCATGCTGTGTCGGATAGCTTTCCTTGGTTTGCCCCAATAGCGAACTACTTGGTTGCGAAAATCTTCCCTCCCAACTTTTCTAGAAACCAAAGGGACAAGTTAAGGAGTGATTCCAAATACTACATTTAGGATGACCCTCACTTGTGGAAGAGGGGCGTGGACCAAGTAATTCGAAGATGTGTCCCGTAATCTGAAATTCAACCTATTCTTGAAGCTTGCCATTCGTCCGAATGTGGTGGCCACTTTGGCCCACAAAGGACAGCTAAAAAGGTGTTGGATTGTGGATTCTGGTGGCCAACCTTATTCAAGGATGCTAACCATTTTTGTGTGTCTTGCCATCAGTGTCAGAAGTCGGGAAACACGTCCCAAAGGGATGAGATGCCTCAGCAACCTATGTTGTTCTGTGAGATATTTGATGTATGGGGCATTGACTTTATGGGACCGTTTCCTAACTCAAGTGGGTATCTATATATTTTGTTAGCGGTTGACTATGTGTCAAAGTGGGTAGAAACAATACCTACCCACTTTGACGACGCCAATACCATTGTTTTTTTTATTAGAAATCACATTGTATGGCGTTATGGGTCGCCACGAGCAATCGTGAGCGACCAAGGATCCCACTTTCGTAACAGGAAAGTAGAGGCACTGCTCAAGCGTTATGGGGTATTGCAAAAGGTTGCCACTGTTTATCATCTGAAAACCAATGGACAAGCAGAATTGTCCAACCGGGAGATCAAGAGAATCTTAGAGAAAGTGGTCAATCCAAAAAGGAAGGATTGGAGCCTCCGGTTAGGAGATGCACTGTGGGCATATAGGACGGCCTACAAGACTCCGTTAGGGATGAGTCCCTTCCGGATCATCTATGGTAAGGCATGCTATTTTCCGGTGGAAATTGAGCATAGAGCCTATTGGGCGGTAAAGCAGTGCAACATGGATCCATCTAAGGCGGGTTTTGCCAGGAAATTACAGTTAGAGGAGCTCGAGTGTTTGAGGAATGAAGCATATGAGAATGCCCGGATTTACAAGGAAAAGACTAAGACATTTCATGATCATCACATCCAGAAGAAGGATTTTCAAGAAGGTGATGAGGTTCTCCTCTACAACTCGAGGCTTAGATTCATGCGTGGCAAGCTCCGTTCTAAATAGGAAGGACCCTTCAAGGTGAAAGAGATAAAGTCCTATGGAGTAGTGGAATTGTTTGATCCTAAAAGTGAAGTAAATTTCAAGGTGAATGGACATAGAGTGAAGAAGTACCATGACTACAAGCTCCCAAAAGAGCTAGAGGTGTTCCTGCTAACGGATGCACCTAGAGGAGGAAAAGCTTAAGCGACTGAGAGTCCAACTTAAGGACGTTAAAGAAAAGTGCTTGGTGGGAGGCACCCCACCGTGGTAAGATCTTCCTTGTGTATACCATCTTGTTTTAGCTTTAGATTCTTGTGAATTTTGTGACTTCTTGATGTTGTTGATTGCATAGGATTGCTAGTTTTGTTGATCTTGTTGGATAATTAGGATGTTCATATAGATTTCATTATTCTGGTATGGATGAATTATTGAAGTTAGAGAAAATGCTTTGTCTTGAATGGTGCATGAATTTATGAGTGTTTTCTTGACTCCTAGCTTGAGCACCTGCCAAAGATGTGTTAGAATAACTTTTTCCTATGTTGTTTAAAAAAAAAAAAGCAAGGAAAACAGGCATCCGCGTGCGAGCGCACTGTACGCGCGCGCGCCGGTGGTGCATTTCTTACTCTTGGGCCAAAAATTCGAGACTCATGCCCACTTTGTGCCCATTTCGCGCTAGGCACCCACGCGCCAGTGTACGTGTCACCTGCGTGCCCCTTGCAATTTGACCATCGACGCGCAAGCGCACTGTGCACGCGCGCGCCGATGGTGCTATATGGACTCCCTGGTACAAAAACCAGAGAGTTGTGCCATACTTGTGCCTAACCTGTGCCCGCACCGACACGTCCGCGCACTGCGCGCATCCACACTGGTCACCAGTTCCCTCAGGCATGCGTCAGCGCATTGTGCGCGTCCGCGCATCTGTGCTGTATGCCTACTCTGGTACAAATTACCCGAGACTTAAGCCAACTTTCTACCAATCCTGTGCCAGGGGCGCAGCTGTATTCACGCATACGCGCCAATGACGCGTACGCGTCCCTCGATCTACCTTCACCGATGCGCCAGTGCACCGTGCACGCGTGCGCCGATTGCACGAATCAGTTTTAGAGCTGTGCGCGCTGCTTCTACCCTTCTCCCACCTTCTTTCTTATTTCTTTCTTCTTCCTTCTCCATCACCTCTCTTCTCTCTTTTTTTCTTCCACAATCCACCACCATCTTCGGTTACTTACCGGTGATCACCACCACTTCCGGTGGCACTACACCTCTTCTCTCCTTCTCATTTTCCCAAGGAGAGAACTTCACTTTATTCTTTTACACCTCTCAAGGTTCTACTTCTTCCATATCCCATCTATTACTTTCTTTGCATATTCTCTTCTTCTAGTTAGATTTTTTTTTCTTGTTGATTTACTTATTTTCTCTTTTAGATACATGATTATATTACTTTCTTTTTGTTTGCTTACTTTTCCTTTTTCTTGTTTTTCTATGGATGCTGAATTTGAGTTTTAATTTGCCTTAGTAGATCTGCTTGTTGTTTCTCATTGTCTTGGTCATGTAAGTGATGTTGTTTGATGATTGATATTTCATTTTGGAATTCAAATTGGTTGAGTATCTCATAATTGCTCATTGCTTGATAATTGCACACCAAATGTTCGAGGAAATGCATGAATGCCATTATAGTTTATTTTAGTCATGTATCTTCAATTTGGTGCTTCCTCTTCACTCACTTGTTGTCTTCTAAATGCTTTGAGTCCACTTTGCTTATTTCTTGCTAATTAGATACTCATTGAACATGACTTGCTCTTTGTTATGGATGCTTGAGGTTATTCTTCTCATGCCATATTGCATGCTTTACTTTCTCTTACATCCCATGCCAAGTGTTGTGACCTATGTCTCTATGATTACTTTGTTGCAATATTTCTTTTGGGCACTATCTTTCAATTGCATGTTTTTGTTGAGATGATTCATTGGGTTTAATGCTTTCCTTTTTCCCTTCTTTTTTCACAATGGCCACCAAGAAAGGCAAGGAGAAAGCTTCAAGGAAATCGGCCGTAAAGAGGGCACTCCAAAGGTCAAACTCCAAGGCGCACTCTTCATTAGGAGCTAAACCCCTATCTAAGAAAGCGAAGGCACCCGCTCCTATTGACGAGAACGAGAAGAGCAAATCGGCAAAGGATTCTTCAAACTTCCCCAACCGTTTTTGTGAACTTGTGTTCCCCACCATGGTTGAAAGGAACTATCATGCTGAGCATCTACTGGCTCCGCCGGACAAGGTTGCTCCTTGTATTTTATCCCGCATTGAACGGTGAGGATGGGAGTTTCTTCTGAGAAAACCACAAGAGGTCAACCTCTCATGGGTGGTAGAATTCTACACTAACCACCATCTTCCCTCTCTTCAATCGGTATACATGCGCCGAAAGTAAGTCTCAGTTTCAGAAGAGGCTATTCAGCAAGTGCTTAATCTCTTACCAGTACCAAGTGACATGGATGGCTACCAAGAGGTCTTACGTCAGCGAAAAAAGTTTGGATTTGATTGGGAGTCAATCCTCTGAGTCATTGCTGAACCAGAGACATTTTGGACCCTTGGTCGGTTTAGGATGAGGCCTAAGTGCATTGATGCTTGCTTCCTCACTGTAGAAGCTAGAGCCTGGGCCCAGATCCTTTTCTACTACGTGCTGCCTATCACCCACAAGTCGTCCTTCACGGCGAATCTCGCTTTGCTTGTTTGGTGTATCCTCACGGAGAGACCGGTGAACATTCTGCTTCTTGTCAAGCAAGTGATGGGTCAAGTCCACGTCCGTGGTAATTTGCCATTTCTAGCATTGGTATCTGATTTAGTTGCTGCTGTGGGTATTCCTTGGGAAGACATGGATACGAAATCTATAATTCCGGCTAAGGGCGATGTGGTCCCAAGCGGAAAATTGTAACGGCCCATGATCATACTAAAAGTTGAATGTTACCAACTTGTTTCCCCAACTTAAGTAATATTTAATAAATATAAGCCTGTTCGTTGTTAACACCTCGCGAGTTTTGAGTAATTTTTTTTTAAAACAATAGTACTTTAGAGTCGCATACATAGAGTATAACAACAAAACATGAGTACACACATTCAAGGAATTGTAGAAGGCAATACATAGAATATCACACCACAATATACATCATAATGCAGAAGCAGCTTAGTTATACTAGTAAGGAATTATAACACAGCATCCTTCAGTTAGTGACTCATATAATATATACACATATATACATAAGACGTCCCGGGGCCTGGCCTGTCCAAAAGCCCCTAAGCTGGCACCCAGGCTAGGCTAACTCTACGACATGCCTATTCCCTCTGAGCATGCTAGTACAAGTGAGGGAAACACTCTAAGGTACCGTGGTTAGAATGGACGCCTCAAAAGTCTCCTCGTCTTTGATCCAAAAGCCCCTCACAGAAAACCGTTGGGTAGGTGATGATGCCTACTCGCTGGTGCCCCATCTGGCTCATTGCTACCAGAAGAGATATCCTCGATCTCAGGGTCATGTACTATATAATTACGTACACAAGGTGCCGCACATCGGATGTAATACTCGTAGCTGCGCACTAGGTCGTCGTGGATGTACGGATGATTAATCTCGTAGGGCAGGACTCCCGTGTCCATCTGAAGAGGTGTAAGGGGTAAGAACTGGGGAGTTCTTAGGAAGGTCGGGGTTCATAGTTAAGTCCATTTATAATGTCCACTTGCAAGTTTCTAAATCCTTTGAAAATTGATGGTTTAACAATCAAATATTCAAAACCTTTTCAAAAGAGATCAGTTAATTAACCATAAATCCAAACTTCTTTTACAGATATAAGAATCTGAAAAGTTTCCTAATGGTATGAATGACCAACTTGTCCCAAGCATAGGTTCAATTAAGTCTATGCTGTAAGATTTTGATTTTTCATACTTTACTAGACTATAAACATAAAAGAAGTTACCTACGCGGTATAAATGATCATCTTGTTCCAAGCATAGGTTCATTAAGTCTATGCTGAATCAGTCAGATACTTTATACAAAACTAGACCTCAAACAAACCAACCACAGCCTTAGGCCCAAATAACTCAATCAACATCCAATCACCACAATCCAAACAATCAATTACAAACACAAGTAATGAGGTTCAAACATAATCAAGAGCAGTTACGTCAAGTATAGCAGTTAGCAATTAAACAGAGTTGTTCACATAGGCAAACCAATTAAAATATGCACAAACAAGTATGATGCATGTCTGATCCTACTGTAGGTAATGAGCTCATTTGTCGGTTTTGACCCGCACCCGACGCAATCCGACCCTCCAGGTCAGAAAAGGCCTTCCCAGAACTTAATCCCAGATTAAGTACCGCATACCCTCTACCAAGTACTCTCGACTTGCAGGGCTGGTATTTGCTCAAATCTCAATATACCGCAGGTATGCGAATCAGGCCTCTACCAAGCATTCAGCTTGCAGGGCTGGTACATCTCTACCGCAGCCTGTCTGGGAAGCAACATCACAATACGGGCGTCCCCGCATAATACTCACAAGCATCGCCCGAAGGCTCATAAGTCACATATAACCATACTTTTCATCACTTAGTAAGCATCTTCATCATCTTTCTACAATCATAAATCAAGCATCACAACATCACAGTGAGCTCATTTTACAATTCTCTGCTTACTCTGTAAGGTCAAGCACACTGCTATATAGCTTTTAATTCCTTTTCTTTCCAACATGTATGAAAGTTTATAAAACCTCTTTCATTACCATACATACCTCAATACTTTCTCTTGAACTCTTCCTTAGGTGTTTAATAAAGAGAATTAAGGAATTCTTGACTCAAAACTGCCCTCCTGAGGCTTTTAGGAAAAACTGTCTTTTTATCAATATTTTATTATTATTAATAAAATAATATTATTAATAAAATAATATTAACAATAAAATAATATTTTAATATTTTAATATTAAAATAATAATATTTTATTCAACTTTCAAAAATTGCATTTTGACCTCTGAACTTTTTGGAAATTGCATTTTGACCCTTTAACTTTTAATATTTGCACTTTGGCCCCTTAACTTTTCTTTAATTAACTTTCAACCCCAAACTTTTTAATAATTATAATTTGACCCCAAAATCATCAAAACCAACGTTTTTCTTGTCCTTCAAAGACCAAAAATATTTTTCCAAAAGTTCATCAGATTTCAGCTTGATTTTCAACTAGTTTTTCAATCTTTTCGGTAACCGATTTTTACCTGATTTTGACCAAACCAAAGAGCAACGTTTCAGCCATCAAATACACATCAAAAACACATCAAATATCATGAATTTCATGGCTGGAAAGCCACATTTTCCAGCAGCAACAACAACAACTTCAAAACCATCAAAAACTTGATTTTCAAGCATTAAACAACAAGATCTCATGATCAAACCATCACACAAACACTCAAAAATCAAGCTTCAAGCAACAAGAGCTGATTTAACACTTCAAGAACCAAACCAATCATTGATTAATTTACCAAACCTTACCTCCTTTGCAGCTGCCAAGAATTGAACTAAGAACAAGCTTCCAAAAGCACTTTTACGCCTATTTTAAGATCAAAAACAACTTTAGAACCATATGAACCATGAAGGCTGAAGCTTCATGATGGTGAAAAGTAGGTTTTCCTCACCTCAAGGCAGCTAGAAATCACGTTTTCTTAGAGCCTGTGGTTATTGAACAAGAGATCTTAAGAGAAAACATGAGGAAAACATCATCAGCTTGAGTTCACACCATGGATGAAACTTCAAGGAGGAGGAGCAGCCATCATGCCTTGATTTATTCCATGAAAATTGATATAGAAACGAAGAGGAGGAAGAGGTGATCATTTTGGTCGGATTAGATTTTTGATAGGGGTTTTAGTTTGAAAAAGAACGGAGAAAGAAGCTTAGGTGTTCATGGAAGTTTTCATGGAAGTTCTTCCATTTCTCTCTCAAGAATTTCGAATTCTAACTTGTTTAGAAAGTAAAAATGATAGTAATGATGATACATGGGAGAACGTGGGGTTTGGATAAGCATTATCCTAAATTTTGGTGTAAAAATATCTCAAGAAAGGATAATTACGGAAGCTAGATGTATTAGAACACAAGTATTTCTTACTTTCTCCTTAAGAAAGCTTTGCTTGGAGAGCAAGAAAGGAAACATGTGGTGGCTAACTCTGGGAGAGCCACGTGTCACTGCGTGCTGACTCATCAGAGTTTAATAATAAAATATCATTCTGAAGATAATTACGAAAATTAGATACATCAGATTATACTACTTAAGGATAAGCATGAGCTTTACTAGTATAAATAATACTAGTAACATGATAATCATGAGAATAAAAGATATATGATGAAGCATTAGCATTGCTAAGTTCATCTAAGAATGCCGGTATTATCCATTACCGGTAGATTTCTAGCTCAGTTATTATATTACCAAACATAGATCAACATTAACCCCATTAGAGAAAATAATAATATAATATTTCAAATAAAATAATAATATCTGAATATTATATTAATATAATTTTTCTCTCGAAATTCGAGACCGGCTCGTCACATAGAGACAAACTACGGAAATCAGAATTTTGAAATTCGGACCCGAAGTGGTTCAAAAACGCAACTTTTTGCGACGTGCCTGCTTAGATTAGGAGAGGTGTCTGGTGCAGTCAAGCTGCTGACTCAGCAGCTTGATGACATAGCACCTGTGTAGTGGAGGTGCTTATATGCACTAAAATTCCTAAAAATTCCATAAAAATTCCGGTTGATCCCGAAAAAGCGCCGTTTCTTCGAGGCTAAAGGCTAGGCCGTTACATTCTACCCTCCTAAAAGAAAATTTTGCCCTCAAAATTTTAATTACCTCTAAAGAGAAACAGATAGTCTTTCCTCATTTTGTCTTCTAGTTCCCGGTTGTACTCTTCAATACTAGTTTGTTCCCACACCACCTTAACTAATGGTACTGTTTTCCTTTTTAGCTGTTTGTCACTTCGTTCCACAATTCTGGCTAGTAAAGTTTGATATGTTAAGTCGGCTCGTAGCTGAGCTATCTTTGGTTGTAAAATGTGGCTTTTGTAGGGATTATATTTCTTGAATTGTGTAACATGAAAAATATCGTGAAGGTTTGACAAATAAGAAAGGAGGGCTATTTGGTATGCTACTAGATCGACTCTTTTAAGAACTTGAAAAGTACCTAAGTATCGTGGACTCGATTTCTTAGTTCTAAGAGCTCTACCTATCCCAATTGTAGGTGTCACTCTTAAGAAAATATGGTCACCGTTACTAAACCCTAAGGGCCTATGCCTAATATCTGCATAGCTCTTCTATCGACTTTGAGAAGTTTGATTCTCTTCTCGAATGTGCTTAATCCATTCAGCAGTCTCTTGTACTAATTCTGGCCCCAAAATCCTACCTTCATCCTTGTCATATCAGCATAATGGTGACTGACACTTTCTTTCATAGAAGGTTTCATACAGTGCCATTTTAATGCTTTGTTGATAACTATTATAATAAGCAAACTCAACCTACAGCAAATATTTGTCCGTGTTACCATGTTGATCTTTCACCCAAGATTTCAACATATCTTCCAAAGTACGAATCGTTCGTTCTATCTACTCATCAGTCTGTATGTGATATGTTGTACTAAAATGCAGCTTTGTCTCTCTTATTCCTAATTTTAAGCTTTCAAAGACTGAGATCATCTCTTCTTCCTTGATCATCATCAGGGATATACCCAAACTCTTTCGACTCAAAGCATCTGCGACTACATTTGCCTTTCCAGGATGATAGCTTAACTTAAAGTCATAATCTTTTAGGAATTCCATCCATCGTCTCTGCCTCATGTTCAGGTCTTTATGATCAAAGATATACTTCAAACTCTTATGATCAGAGAAAACTTTCAATTGAGCTCCATGCAAATAGTGTCTCCAGATCTTGAGTGCAAAAACCACTGCCACTAATTCTAGATTATGTGTCAGATAATTCTTTTCATGAGGTCTCAGCTGTCTCAAAGCATATGCCACTATATTCCTATGCTGCATTAATACGCATCCAAGTCTCTTAAAAGAATCATTATACTACTCCTCAAAATGTTCCTGTGGGTCTGGTAACACCAAACCTGATGCCGTCGTCAACTTTTCCTTTAAAGTTTCAAAACTTTCTTCGCACTCTTTTGTCCATTCAAACGGAACTTCCTTCCTTGTGAGGTAAGTCAAGGGTAAAGTTATCTGTGAAAAACCTTCAATAAACCACAAATAATATCCTGCTACCCCAAGAAACTATGAACTTTTTTAACTGTTGTAGGTTGTTTCCATTGTATCATTGCATCATTCTTTGAAGGATCTACCATTATACCGTCTTGTGTGATCACATGTCCCATGAATGCCACTTTTGCCGAACAAAGCTCACACTTTAACAATTTCATATACAGCTTCCATCCCCTTAGTATCTAGTTTGAAAGGCAGTCTTAACCATCCGAGTACTTCACTCAAATTTGATGGTAACTCGACCGCAAAGAAATCTTAGAGAATACTGTCGCACCTCTCAGCTGGTCCATTAGATCATCAATCCTCAGTAGTGAATACTTATTCTTGATTGTAATCTTGTTCAGTTGTAGATAATCTACACACAATCTCGTCCCACTATCATTCTTCTATACCAGTAACACTGGAGCTCCCCATAGTGATACACTCAGATGAATAAACTTTATTCTCAATAACTCATCTAACTGTTTCTTCCACTCTGCCAGTTCCAATGATGATATCCAATATAATGCTATAAAAATTGGTCTGGTTTCAAGCACCAAGTCAATACTGAATTCTATCTCTCTTTGGGGTGGATGTTCAGGTATATCATCAGGGAAAACATCAGGAAACTCCTTTACCACTCAAATTTGCTCCAAAGCTTGTTCATCACTCTTTGAGCTAGCAGATAATAGAAGATAACCCTCTAATCCACTACTACCAAAGGTAACTCTTAGGGAATTCGAATAGAACATACAAGACTCAACTCACTCAATATGCATGCCAAATGTTTGGGAATATAGCATTTCGTTTAGAACAATCAAGGAAAACATGATGATTAGACAACCAATCTAGACCTAAGATAATATCTATACCACATAAAGGTAAGTCGACCAGGTCATGTATGAAAGTCCTAACCTCAATAACAAAAGGTTCCTGTTGACACACTCGTCTAGTCAAGGCATTATGAAATATAGTTGTATGGACAATCAGATCATAATTTAACATAGTAGAATCTAATCCCTACTCATGCGCAACAGTCGCAGAAATAAAAGAATGTGACGCACCAGAGTCATACAATACAGTTAAGAGTCGAGATTTGACATAACACTGACCTTGGATTAGGGAGTCTGATTTCATTGCATCATCAGCAATCATGGCAAACACACGTCCCTGCTGTCGCGGCCTATCTATTCCTTGTATTGGCTTCTTCGGACAGTCCTTAGCCATATGTCCAGGTTGACCACAAGAAAAACAGATAATGCCTGCAGGTTGACAAGGTCTACCTCCATGCTCCTTTCCACACTGCCTACACACTGGTCGCACTTGTGCCTGCTGAGATTGCTTACCCATATCCTATCTCATTCTTCCTCCATTACCACTATTACGCTTTCCCAAACGATCAACTGCTGAAGTAGTAGCAGTCGCCGTTTCACGCACAGCCTCAGCCATAGCATGAATCGCAGTAAATAGGTTATCATCGTTTCGTACGGAATGTTAGCGGTAGTCCCTCCCCAAGCGCTGCGTCTCTGTGAACTCATCCTAATCTTGTTCACACCAAACAATCGATACCAAGGTGATCAGTCTCAATACCTCAAGTTGGGCGTGAACATTCTCAGAATGAAGGCACAAAGACAATCATGCAACACATATCACATGGATATCCTATAAGCATGAGACGTACAACAAAGCATGCAATGAAGCATGATCCAGTCCATTCCTCAGGCTCTAACAGGAAGGACAGCTCTGATACCAAATTGTAATGGCCCAACTTCCAGTATGTCATGATCATACTAAAAGTTGAACGTTACCAACTTGTTTCCCCAACTTAAGTAATATTTAATAAATATAAGCCTGTTCATTGTTAACACCTCGCGAGTTTCGAGTAATTTTTTTTTTGAAACAATAGTAGTTTAGAGTCGCTGATGAGCGGATATTTTATACGCTTTTTGGGGTTAATTTCATATAGTTTTGAGTATGTTTTAGTTAGTTTTTAGTCTATTTTCATTAGTTTTTAGGAAGAATTCATATTTCTGGACTTTACTATGAGTTGTATGTTTTTCTGTAATTTCAGGTATTTTTCTGGCTGAAATTGAGGGAGCTGAGCAAAAATCTGATTCAGGCTGAAAAAGGAATGCTAATGCTGTTGGATTCTGACCTCCCTGCAGTCAAAGTGGATTTTCTGGAGCTACAGAACTCGAAATGGCATGCTTCCAATTGCGTTGGAAAGTAGACATCCAGGGCTTTCCAGAAATATATAATAATCCATACTTTGCACAGGGATAGACGAGGTAAACTGGCGTTCAACGCCAGTTCTCTGCCCAATTCTGGCGTCCAGCGCCAGAAAAGGATCAAAAGCTGGAGTTGAACGCCCAAACTGGCACAAAAACTGGCGTTCAACTCCACAAATGGCCTCTGCACGTGACTCACTTAAATCTCAGCCCCAGCACACACCAAGTGGGCCCCGGAAGTGGATCTCTGTATCATCCATCATAGTCTACTCAATTTTTGTAAACCTAGGCTACTAGTTTAGTATTTAAACAACTTTTAGAAGACTTATTTCGGATCTCATGACATTTTAGATCAAAACTTTGTATTCTCTGACGGCATGAGTCTCTAAACCCCATTGTTGGGGGTGAAGAGCTCTGCTGTGTCTCGATGAATTAATGCAAGTATTTCTATTTTCCATTCAAACACACTTGTTCCTATCTAAGATGTTCATTCACGCTTAACTATGATGAAGGTGATGATCCGGGACATTCATCACCTTCCTCAAACCATGAACGTGTGCCTGACAACCACCTCCGTTCTATATCCGATTGAATGAGTATCTCTTAGATCTCTTAATCAGAATCTTCGTGGTATAAGCTAGAACTGATGGCGGCATTCATAAGAATCCGGAAAGTCTAAACCTTGTCTGTGGTATTCCGAGTAGGATTCAAAGATTGAATGACTGTGATGAGCTTTAAACTCCTGAAGGCTGGGCGTTAGTGACAGACGCAAAAGGATAGTAAATCCTATTCCGATCGGATCTAGAACCAACCGGTGATTAGCCGTGCTGTGACAGAGCGCGTGAGCGTAGTTTTTACTGGAAGGATGGAAGGTAGCCATTGACAACGGTGATCCACCAACACACAGCTTGCCATAGGAGGACGTGCGTGCGTGAATTAGAAGACAGAGGAAAGCAGAGATTCAGAAGACAAAGCATCTCCAAAACTCCAACATATTCTCCATTACTGCATAACAAGTAACCTTTAATCCATGCTCTCTTGTTTATTTGAAATTCAACTGATAAACATAATTGACTTCCTGACTAAGATTTACAAGATAACCATAGATTTCTTCAAACCAACAATCTCCGTGGGATTCGACCCTTACTCACGTAAGGTATTACTTGGATGACCCAGTGCACTTGCTGGTTAGTGGTACGAGTTGTGAAAAGTATGATTCACAATTTGTGCACCAAGTTTTTGGTGCCGTTGCCGGGGATTGTTCGTGTTTGGACAACTGACGGTTTATTTTGTTGCTTAGATTAGGAAAGTTTTTCTTTTTTTTTTGATTTAGAATCTCTTATTATTGTTCTTGGTTAAAAATATCCTTCTTTAAAACAAGTGTTACATTTACTGCCCAGTTGGCTAAAGCGTTAGTCTAAGCCCCTGGCAGTTTGGTACACTCTTTTTAAAATCTTTTTCAAAAATAATTTTTCTATTAAATCCTGTGCCAAACTTTAAGTTTGGTGTTTTTTTGTTGATTTTTCTGTGTTTTTCGAAAATTTATTTTGGTTTTCTAAAAATTTTATGTTTGGTGTTCTTTCTTCGTGTTCTTGAGTTTTCCTTGTGACTTGATCTTAAAATTTTTAAGTTTGGTGTTCCTTGGTGTTTTCCCTCCAAAATTTTCGAAAATAGGGAACATTAGATCTAAAAATTTTAAATCTTGTGCTATCTTATTGTTTTTCTCTTTCCTCTTAAAAATCAAAAATATCTTTTCTCTCTATTTTAAAAACATATTTTCGAAATATATTTCTAAAATTTAGATTTTTATTTCAAAATATAAAACTTTTTTTTTCAAAATCATCATATCCTTTTCAAAACTTCCTAACCACTTTCTCTCTCCTCAGTTTTTCAAAAATCTTCACCCAATTTTTATTTATTTTATTTCAATTTATTTCATTTTCGAAATAAATATATAAATAAATAAATAAAAATATTTTTTCTATTTTACATCATCTCCCTTTCTCCATCATGGACCTAAGCGGAAATGAACAGTCCAGGAGGACTCTAGGGTCATATTTTAACCCCTCTACTGCTTCATATGGGAGTAGCATCTGCATACCCTCCATTGGAGTCAGTAGCTTTGAGTTGAATCCTCAGCTCATTATCATGGTGCAGCAAAATTGCCAGTATTCCGGTCTTCCACAGGAAGAACCCACAGAGTTTCTGGCACAGTTTCTACAGATTGCTGACACAGTACATGATAAAGAAATAGATCAGGATGTCTACAGACTATTACTGTTTCCATTTGCTGTAAAAGATCAAGCTAAGAGGTGGTTGAATAACCAACCTAAGGCCAGCATAAGGACATGGAAACAGCTGACAGAAAAGTTCCTGAATCAATATTTCCCTCCAAAAAGGATGACACAGCTAAGGCTGGACATCCAAGGCTTTAAACAAGGAGATAATGAATCTCTTTATGATGCCTGGGAGAGATACAGAGAGATGCTACGAAAATGCCCCTCTGAAATGTTTTCAAAGTGGGTTCAGTTAGACATCTTCTATTATGGGCTTGCAGAAGGAGCTCAGATGTCTCTAGATTACTCAGCTGGTGGATCCATCCATATGAGAAAGACAATTGAAGAGTCTCAAGAGCTCATTGATACAGTTTCTAGGAATCAGCATCTGTACCTAAGCAACAACCCTTCCATGAATGAAGAGGTTAAAACAGTAACTGCTGAACTCAGCCCTGTAAAATAAGCTGCTGAATTCAATCAGCAATTGGACTTTCTCACAAAGCAGTTAGCCGAATTTAAAGACAGGCTACAAGAGACAAGGATGGCTAATATACATATGGACGAACAGTTTAAGCAAACAAAGCAGCAGCTGTCAAGGCAAATAGCAGAAGAATGCCAAGCAGTTCAACTAAGAAGTGGGAAAACATTAAATACCCCACCTCAAGGCAGCAAAAAGCTAAGAAATGAGCAAACCACCCAAAATTCACCTGATGACAGTAAGAGCCCAGGGAAAAATAATTCTGGTGCTAAAGCGCCAGAAAATTGGTGGAAGGCTGGCGCTGAACGCCCAGACCATGGCCAAAACTGGCGTTCAACGCCAGAAATACAGCAGGACTGGCGTTCAACGCCAGAAATGGGCAAGGATCTGGCGTTGAACGCCCAAAATATGTAGAACCTATGTACAATTACTCAAGAGGGGGGGTGAATTGAGTATAGCAACAACAATGAATCTTTTTGCGAAAGTTAAAGACAATATACAAAAGTGTTATTGTACTAGTATTTTTCCAAGAGCTTAACTCAATTGCTAAGCATTTATAAGGAGCTTTTACTTTCCAATAGACACCAACTCAAATAAATTGATCAAGCTTTTCACCAATTGGACTTAAGCTATTCCTTAAGTACTTACGAAGCTACTTTTCGATCACAATTTATTTGCTCAAAGGTAAAAGACAATAATATTGAAGAGATGAGTTTGGAGAGATGCAAATGCTATTTAGAGTGGTTCGGCACAATCCTTGTCCTACGTCCACTTTCTTTCTCAATCGCTATTGAGAAGTTCCACTATTGCCAAGCTTCAAGGTGCTCGCGCAAAACCTTTTACAATCCGAGTCCTTAGTTTCTAACACCTCACGGTATATGATCACCACTCGTATACTAACCTACTCCACTTAGAGATACCTTCTCTAAGATTTGCCTTGAGTACTTAGTATACTTCTTTGGTATCCTCACCGACTATAGTGTTTATAACTCTTGACTCAACCTTGGAGATCACACTCCAATTTACAAAGTGTACAAGAAAACAATTCTCAAAGAATTGTTGAGACGAAATGAGTACTCTCTAGAAGAGTGTATGATTACAAGTTTAGCACTATTGAACCAATTGATATTGCTCTCTCAAATTGTGTATTATAACACCTTAAAAATGTGTAGAATGAAAGAATATGAACAAGATAGTTTGCAAATACTCACGTGTGTGAAATAAGGCTTCAATCCATCTATTTATAGACTCCCCAAACCTTAGAAACGTTTGGGAGTTAATGGGATGAAGCCGTTTTGATAAAACTAGCCGTTTTTTATGTTTTTGAATCATTTGCATCGATGCATAACACTTTGCATCGATGCAAATGTGTCTTTGAAGCTGAAATTTGAATTTTCAGCTAGGTTGCATCGATGCAAACCTTAAAGAATGGCTTAAAATCACTTCAAAATGCTTAGGATTGATCTCAAACTTGTTGGAGTCAATTCCTATGCTTTTGTACCTTTGAAAACAAGTTTTTAAACCATTTGGCTAGCATCGAATTGCAAGATGTGCATCAAAACATTTTGTGAGTGTGTGTTGAGAGATTTAGCAATTGGTTCTTAACAAGAAGTTAGCTAAGTCCTAAGACACTATACTTGTCTTCAAATGTTGTGGACTTGAGTTTCTTGTTGTTGTTGTGTTGCTTTCAACTCTTCATTCCTCAACGTTGAATGTTGGTTGATCTTTCAACATGCTTGTTCATTCAAGTTGTTTGTTGGTTTGTCTTTCATGTCTTTTGTTGGTTTGTCATTCATCAAAACCTACGAATACAAACTTCGCATACAAGCAACATGATTTACAATTTCCCCCTTTTTGATAATGACAAACCAATTTTGAGGATATGCATTTATAAATGATTTTGAAAGCAACAATAATGCACTTTGTTTTATAGAAAACTTTGGAGAAGACTTCTTTCAAAAATTTTGCAGGAGTTCCCCCTAAATATGTGCATTTGTTCCCTTAAAGGGCGTTTTTCAAAGAAAACGATTTAGATATCAAAGTTTTTGCTTAGCGGAAGTCTTTTTGAAAACATTGTTTCGCAAACTTATTTCTTCTTTTCAAATCCTCAAACTTCTTCTTTTTCAAAAGTTCAAAATTTCAAATATTATCCTCAAACTTCTCTTCCCCCTTTTGACATTATCAAAAAGAAAGGAGTTTGAAATGTGTCATAGAAGCATGCATAAAACAATGAAAAAAAAATTTTTTTTTTTTTAAAGTTCAATTTCTCTATTAATTTCAAGGATGAGATATTCCCCCTTTCAAAAAGAATTTGATTTCCTCTTTTTATATATAACAAGCATGCATAATTCCCCCTAAAGAAGTGAAATATATTAAAGCATGCACATTAACTTAAAATAGGGGTACCAAGCCTATTTTGAGTTATTCACCAAATAAGCATACAACCATTAATCATTAAACAAAATTATGAAGGAGATATCAATTAAACCATTATAAACTTCAATTTGTTGATCCTCCATTGTTTATAATCTTCAAATTTTTCAATCTACCTCAAGATCAACTCATAAACCTACAAAACAATGGCAATGACGTTGTCTAGAGGATGATCCTTTGAAGTACGCCAGTCCTTTGGAAGTGCATTTATTTGTGCTTGTGATGGTGCAATTTCTTCAACTTGAACATTATCCTTTGTTGTAGAGGCTTTATTTAAATCTTTTTCTTTGTCTTCACCATTCAAATTTAGTGAATCAAAGTTTTCTACATTTTCATCAAAATCTTTTCTAGCATAACAACGGTTAGTTTCATCAAAAGCGACATGAATACTTTCTTCCATAGTCATGATGCGTTTATTATATACTCTAAAAGCTTTGCTAGTTAAAGAGTAGCCTAAGAAGATTCCTTCATCAGCTTTAGCATCAAATTTGCCTAAGTTATCTTTTCCATTATTTAGAATAAAGCATTTACAGCCAAAGACGTGAAGGTGGGAAATATTTGGCTTTCTTCCTTTGTACAATTCGTACGGTGTTTTCTTAAGAATAGGTCGAATGATAATCCTATTCATAACATAACACGCGGTACTAACCGCATCCGCCCAAAAGTACTTAGGAATATTAGCCTCATTGAGCATAGTTCTCGCCATTTCTTCTAAATGGCGATTTTTTCCTTTCAACCACACCATTTTGTTGTGGTGTTCTAGGAGAGGAAAAATTATGCTCAATGCCATTTTCTTCACAAAAAGTTTCAAAAAGATTGTTTTCAAATTCTCCACCATGATCACTTCTAATAGATGATATATGTAAATTCTTTTCATTTTGAATAACTTTGGCTAACCTTTTGAATGCTCGAAATGCATCACTCTTGTTTGCTAGGAACAAGGTCCATGTAAATCGAGAGTAATCATCAACAATAACTAAAGCATAGTAATTGCCACCAAAGCTCATAGTCCTAGAAGGACCAAATAAATCCATGTGCAAAAGTTGTAATGGCCTTGTTGTTGAAACAATGTTTTTGGATTTAAAAGAGGCCTTTACTTGTTTTCCCTTTTGACATGCGTCGCAAAGGACGTCTTTTTCAAAACGTAGCTTTGGTAAGCCAATTACTAACTCTTTAGAGACCAACTTGCTAAGATGGTCCATGTTAGCATGAGCTACTCTACGATGCCATAACCAAGTTTCATCATTTTTACTAACAAGGCATTTCACATCATTTGAGGAAACTTCATCTAGATTAATCATGTATACATTGTCAACACGGTGTCCAATTAGCACAATTTCATTAGTGTCTTGCCTTTTTATCAAACAACATTTTGAATCAAAGGTGACTAAGTTTCCTTTGTCACAAAGTTGGCTAACGCTAATGAGATTATGTTTGAGACCTTTGACAAGTATAACATTATCTAGGGAGGTAGAAGAATTTTTACCAACTTTTCCAACGCCGATTACTTTGCCGGTGTTGTTGTCTCCATAGATCACATTTCCTCCGTTTGTAGGCTCTATTGCGGTGAACTTTGATTCATCGCCGGTCATGTGTTTGGAGCATCCACTATCAACATACCAATTTGTATCCTTAGCTCCAACACGTACCTACAAAAACAATTAAAATTGGGATTTAGGTACCCAAGTGAATTTAGGTCCTTGATGGTTAGTATGAGCATAATGCCCATAAGGTGCCCATCTCGTATCTTGACTACGAAAGTTTATATGTTTAATTCTAGTAAAGCATATGGGTGCTATATGACCTACTTTATTACAATAATGACATATGACATTTGGATTATGCATCCTATGCATGTTTCTAAATGGTTGCCTAGGTTGTTTCCTAAATGCAACATCTTTTGATCTATATGCATTGTGATTATAATTTCTAAATGAAGCATGTTGAGGAGGATGTTTAAAGGCTTCATTCCTTTTAGGCATGCTTGCCTTTTGGGCTTGCGGTTGCCTAATAGGAGTTTTAGCATTTTTAAATTTTCCTTTTTCAAAACCTAAACCTTCCTTATTATGAACATGCTTTTGGTTTTTCAACATTTTATCTAAGTTCTTTGAAGATTCATTGAACTTAGCTAAAGTGTTCTTAAGATTTGTAATTTCATTTTCATGCATTTTACAAGATTTGTATGGATCACTACTTGTGCTACACTTATCTTTTCCAAGATTGATATTCTCATTTTTCAACATCTCATTTTGTTTTAAAAGATCCATATTCTTTTTCTTTAGGAGAGAATAATCTTGGGTAAGTTTTGTGTACACCTCAAGTAAGGCATCATATTCATCTTGTAAATTAAAAGAAGTGGAGTTGTCATTACTAACCTTTTGTTCGCTTGCCATTAAGCAAAGATTTGCAACCTCGTCGTCATCGGAGTCGGTTTCATCCTCGTAAGTGATTTGGAGTTTATCCCAAATCTCTTTAGCGGTTTCACATGTAGAGATCTTCATATAATCATGCTCGTTAAGTGCACAATGAATGAAGTTGATGGCTTTATCATTCATTGCCACTTTCTTCCAATCATCGTCACTATATTCATTTTCTCCTTTCGGTACTTGCTTTAAGACGGAGACTTCTCCTTCTTTAGCGCTTGTTGTCTTTGTTGGAAAGTGATTTCCATTCTCAATCACTTTCCAAATTCTCACATCTTGAGAACGGATCCAAATTCTCATCTTATTTTTCTAATAAGAGTAATTTGTTCCGCTAAAAAGAGGAGGTCTAGCGGTTGAGTTACCTTCACTAGTGTTGTTGTTGTTAAAGCTTGTGCTTGCCATGATCTTTTCCCTTAAACGGTTAAGTCTTTCAAAGGGTTAAGCTCTGCACAATTACTCAAGAGGGGGGGTGAATTGAGTATAGCAACAACAATGAATCTTTTTGCGAAAGTTAAAGACAATATACAAAAGTGTTATTGTACTAGTATTTTTCCAAGAGCTTAACTCAATTGCTAAGCATTTATAAGGAGCTTTTACTTTCCAATAGACACCAACTCAAATAAATTGATCAAGCTTTTCACCAATCGGACTTAAGCTATTCCTTAAGTACTTACGAAGCTACTTTTCGATCACAATTTATTTGCTCAAAGGTAAAAGACAATAATATTAAAGAGATGAGTTTGGAGAGATGCAAACGCTATTTAGAGTGGTTCGGCACAATCCTTGTCCTACGTCCACTTTCTTTCTCAATCGCTATTGAGAAGTTCCACTATTGCCAAGCTTCAAGGTGCTCGCGCAAAACCTTTTACAATCCGAGTCCTTAGTTTCTAACACCTCACGGTATATGATCACCACTCGTATACTAACCTACTCCACTTAGAGATACCTTCTCTAAGATTTGCCTTGAGTACTTAGTATACTTCTTTGGTATCCTCACCGACTATAGTGTTTATAACTCTTGACTCAACCTTGGAGATCACACTCCAATTTACAAAGTGTACAAGAAAACAATTCTCAAAGAATTGTTGAGACGAAATGAGTACTCTCTAGAAGAGTGTATGATTACAAGTTTAGCACTATTGAACCAATTGATATTGCTCTCTCAAATTGTGTATTATAACACCTTAAAAATGTGTAGAATGAAAGAATATGAACAAGATAGTTTGCAAATACTCACGTGTGTGAAATAAGGCTTCAATCCATCTATTTATAGACTCCCCAAACCTTAGAAACGTTTGGGAGTTAATGGGATGAAGCCGTTTTGATAAAACTAGCCGTTTTTTATGTTTTTGAATCATTTGCATCGATGCATAACACTTTGCATCGATGCAAATGTGTCTTTGAAGCTGAAATTTGAATTTTCAGCTAGTTTGCATCGATGCAAACATCTTTGCATCGATGCAACAAGTCGTTGCATGTTTTGCATCGATGCAAGATGAGTGTGCATCGATGCAAACCTTAAAGAATGGCTTAAAATCACTTCAAAATGCTTAGGATTGATCTCAAACTTGTTGGAGTCAATTCCTATGCTTTTGTACCTTTGGAAACAAGTTTTTAAACCATTTGGCTAGCATCGAATTGCAAGATGTGCATCAAAACATTTTGTGAGTGTGTGTTGAGAGATTTAGCAATTGGTTCTTAACAAGAAGTTAGCTAAGTCCTAAGACACTATACTTGTCTTCAAATGTTGTGGACTTGAGTTTCTTGTTGTTGTTGTGTTGCTTTCAACTCTTCATTCCTCAACGTTGAATGTTGGTTGATCTTTCAACATGCTTGTTCATTCAAGTTGTTTGTTGGTTTGTCTTTCATGTCTTTTGTTGGTTTGTCATTCATCAAAACCTACGAATACAAACTTCGCATACAAGCAACATGATTTACAAAATAGGCATGATCTGGCGCTGAACGCCCAAAATGGGCACAGTTCTGGCGTTCAGACGCCAGAAGCAGACAAGGAGCTGGCGTCCAGCTTCACTCCATCTTCTAACTCTGGCACTCAAGTGCCAGTGAGGGATCAGACACACACAAATGCTGATAACAACCCCTCTAAAAAGGCTTCTTCAACCACTTCTGTAGGCAATAAACCTGCAGCAACTAAGGTTGAAGAATATAAAGCCAAGATACCTTATCCTCAAAAACTCCGGAAGGAGGAGCAGGATAAGCAATTTGCTCGCTTTGCAGATTATCTCAGGACTCTTGAAATAAAGATTCCATTTGCAGAAGCACTTGAGCAAATACCTTCTTATACCAAGTTCATGAAAGAGATCTTGAGTCATAAAAAGGATTGGAGAGAAACAGAAAGAGTTCTCCTCACTGAAGAATGCAGTGCAGTCATTCTGAAGAGCTTTCCTGAAAAGCTTAAAGACCCTGGGAGCTTTCTGATACCATGCATATTAGAAGATAATTGCACCAAGACAGCTTTATGCGATCTTGGGGCAAGCATCAGCTTAATACCTGCATCCACTATCAGGAAGCTTGGCTTAACTGATGAAGTTAAACCAACCCGGATATGTCTCCAACTTGCTGATGGTTCCACTAAATACCCATCAGGCGTGATTGAGGACATGATTGTCAGAGTTGGGCCATTCGCCTTTCCCACTGACTTTGTTGTGCTGGAAATGGAGGAGCACAAGAGTGCTACTCTCATTCTAGGAAGACCCTTCCTAGCAACTGGACGATCCCTCATTGACGTCCAACAGGGGGAAATAACCCTGAGAGTCAACGATGATGAGTTCAAGTTGAACGCTGTCAAAGCCATGCAGCATCCAGACACATCAACAGACTGCATGAAAGTTGATCTTATTGACTCTTTGGTAGAAGAGATCAACATGGCTGAGAGTCTCGAATCAGAGTTGGAAGATATCTTTAAAGATGTTCAGCCTAATTTGGAGGATTCAGGGGACATGAAAGAGTCTCTGAACTTTCTTCTGAAAGAGGAAAAACCTCCTAAACCCGAGCTCAAGCCATTACCACCATCCTTGAAATATGCATTTCTGGGAGAAGGTGACACTTTTCCAGTGATCATAAGCTCTGCTTTAAATTCACAGGAAGAGGAGGCACTTATTCAAGTGCTAAGGACACACAAGACAACTCTTGGGTGGTCCATAGGTGACCTTAAGGGCATAAGCCCAGCTAGATGCATGCACAAAATCTTATTGGAAGATAATGCCAAACCAGTGGTGCAACCACAGAGGCGGCTAAATCCAGCCATGAAAGAAGTGGTGCAGAAAGAGGTCACCAAATTACTGGAGGCTGGGATTATTTATCCTATTTCTGATAGCCCCTGGGTGAGCCCTGTTCAAGTCGTCCCAAAAAAGGGAGTCATGACAGTAATTCATAATGAAAAAGAACTAGCAGAAGGCTCAATACAGCCACCAGAAAGGATCATTTTCCTTTACCATTCATAGACCAGATGCTAGAAAGACTAGCAGGTCATGATTATTACTGCTTTTTGGATGGCTACTCAGGCTATAACCAGATTGCAGTAGATCCCCAGGACCAAGAGAAAACAGCATTCACATGTCCATCCGGAGTGTTTGCTTATAGAAGGATGCCATTTGGGCTATGTAATGCGCCTGCAACCTTCCAGAGATGCATGCTCTCTATTTTCTCTGACATGGTGGAAAAATTTCTGGAAGTCTTCATGGATGACTTCTCAGTATATGGAGACTCATTTAGCTCCTGTCTTGATCACCTGAAACTTGTTCTGAAAAGATGCCAAGAGACCAACCTAGTTTTAAACTGGGAAAAGTGTCACTTCATGGTGACTGAAGGAATTGTTCTTGGGCATAAGATCTCAAACAAGGGAATAGTGGTGGATCAAGCAAAAATAGAGGTAATTGAAAAATTACCACCACCTGCCAATGTTAAGGCAATCAGAAGCTTTCTGGGGCATGCAGGATTCTATAGAAGGTTTATAAAGGATTTTTCAAAAATCGCAAAACCTCTAAGCAATCTGCTAGCTGCTGACACGCCATTTGTGTTTGACACAGAGTGCCTGCAGGCGTTTGAAATGCTGAAAGCTAAGCTGGTCACGGCACCAGTCATTTCTGCACCAGACTGGACATTACCATTTGAGCTAATGTGTGATGCCAGTGATCATGCCATTGGTGCAGTATTGGGACAGAGGCATGACAAGCTTCTGCATGTCATTTATTATGCCAGTCGCGTTCTAAATGATGCCCAGAAAAAGAACTACTTGCAGTGGTTTACGCCATTGACAAGTTCAGATCATACTTAGTAGGATCAAAAGTGATTGTGTATACTGACCATGCTGCTCTTAAATATCTACTCACAAAGCAGGATTCAAAACCCAGGCTCATCAGATGGGTATTGCTTCTGCAAGAGTTTGATATAGAAATAAGAGACAGAAAAGGGACAGAGAACCAAGTAGCTGATCATCTGTCCCGGATAGAGCCAGTGGAAGGGACGTCCCTCCCTTCTCTTGAGATCTCTGAGACGTTTCCTGATGAGCATTTATTCGCCATTCAGGAAGCACCATGGTTTGCCGATATTGCAAACTATAAAGTTGCAAGGTTCATACCCAAGGAGTACAACAGGATACAAAAGAAGAAATTAATTACTGATGCAAAGTACTACTTGTGGGATGAACCTTATCTCTTTAAGAGATGTGCAGACAGAATTATCCGTAGGTGTGTGCCTAGAGAAGAAGCACAGAGGATCCTGTGGCATTGCCACGGATCTCAATATGGAGGCCATTTCAGAGGTGAGCGAACAGCCACCAAGGTCCTCCAATGTGGCTTCTATTGGCCCACACTCTATAAAGATTCCCGAGAGTTTGTACGTAATTGTGACAGTTGCCAAAGAGCTGGTAATCTGCCTCATAGTTACGCCATGCCTCAACAAGGAATCTTGGAAATTGAGTTGTTTGACGTATGGGGAATTGACTTCATGGGACCTTTCCCACCATCATACTCAAACACTTATATTCTGGTGGCAGTTGACTATGTATCAAAATGGGTTGAGGCTATTGCCACACCCACCAATGATGCTAAAACAGTGCTGAAGTTCCTCCAGAAACATATCTTTAGCAGGTTTGGTGTCCCTAGAGTACTAATCAGTGATGGGGGCACTCACTTCTGCAATAAACAGCTTTATTCTGCCATGGTTTGGTATGGAATTCGCCACAAGGTGGCCACTCCATATCATCCACAAACCAATGGGCAAGCTGAAGTCTCAAACAGAGAATTAAAGAGAATCCTGGAACAGACAGTAAATACCCGTAGAAAGGATTGGGCACGGAGCCTGGATGATGCTCTGTGGGCTTACAGGACAGCATTCAAGACCCCCATAGGGACATCTCCATACCAACTCGTGTATGGTAAGGCATGTCACCTGCCCGTGGAACTGGAACATAAGGCCTACTGGGCAACCAGATTCCTAAACTTTGATGCCAAATTAGCAGGAGAAAAACGATTGCTCCAGCTAAATGAGCTGGAGGAATTCAGATTCACAGCTTTCGAAAATGCCAAGCTTTATAAAGAAAAATAAAAAAAATGGCATGACAGAAAGCTGTCATCTAGAATCTTTGAACCAGGACAAAAGGTCCTGTTATTTAACTCTAGACTCAGGCTATTCCCCGGGAAACTGAAATCCCGGTGGAGGGGATCATACGTGATTACAAGTGTGTCACCATATGGTTATGTGGAGCTTCAAGATATTGATTCTGATAAGAAGTGCATTGTCAATGGACAGAGAATCAAGCATTATCTTGAAGGCAACATTGAGCAAGAATGCTCAAGGCTGAAGCTAGATTAAAAGCTCAACAAGGTCCAGCTAAAGACAATAAAGAAGCGCTTGCTGGGAGGCAACCCAGCCATGGGGCAACAATCCTCTAAGCATTTTGCCCTATTTCTATTTTTATTTTTATTTGTTTATATAGAGTTCATTGATAACAAGGTAAATAATCATTTACAGAAGACCTCGGCACACAAAACAGAGAAAAAGATCTCACTGGCAAGAAAACACTAGTAAAAGTGCATTTTGGGCGTTCAACGCCCAAAATGGGCATCCACTGGGCGCTGAACGCCAGTGATGGTAGCAGCTGGGCGTTCAACGCCAGAAAGGGGCACCCACTGGGTGTTGAACGCCAGTAATGGTAGCAGCTGGGCGTTGAACGCCCAGGAGAGCAGCAATTGGGCGCTGAACGCCCAAAACATGCAGTGTTTGGGCGTTCAAATGCCAGGAAGGCAGGGAGGAGCCAAATTCATTTTTTCCACACGTATTTCCATTTTAATTTCAAATTTTATGCTTCAATGCATGATTTTTACATGAACATGTCAAGAACCCTGATTTCTATAATCCTTAATTTCTAAAAATCCATCCTTCCAAATTCAATCCAACTCTTTTCAAATCTTTTCTGAAAACAAATCTATCTTTTTCACTCTAAAATCTTTTCAACTAATCCATATCTTTTTCAAATCTCCATATTATCTTTTTCAAAATTCAGATTTATCTTTTTCAAAAATCTATCATATCTCTTCAAAATTAAACTATATCTTCTATCTTATCTTTTTCAACTCAATCTTCTTATCTTATCTTTTCCAATTTTTCGAAAACCCACCCCCCATCCCTTTAAATTTGGGTTCGGCCTCCCTCCTCCTTCATCAACAATTGCACCTAGCTCTCCTTCTATCCCTCTCCTTTCTTTTCTTTTGCTTGAGGACAAGCAAACCTCTAAGTTTGGTGTGTTTATCCGAGATCACTAAGATCATGGCTCCTAAAGGAAAACAACCCACTCCAAGAGGCAAGAAAGAGAGCGTTCCAAAACCACTTTGGAATCAAGGGAAGTTCTTATCTAAAGAACATTCAGACCATTATCTTAAAGTAATGGGTCTGAGATCAGTGATCCCGGAAGTTAGATTCGATCTGAAAGAAGATGAATATCCGGAGATCCAGGAGCAAATTCGAATCAGGAACTGGGAAGTCCTAGCTAATCCTGAAACGAAAGTGGGAAGGAACATGGTCCAGGAGTACTATGCTAATATGTGGCAAACTGACAAGCAAAAACTATCTGGAACTGCATTCTATGAATTTCGGACCATGGTCAGAGGAAAGATTGTTCATACCACCCCTGACAAGATCAGGGAGATCTTAAAGCTACCTCAGCTAAAGGATGATCCAGACTCCTTCAACAGGAGGATGATGAGAGCAGACATTGACATGGATAAGATTCTAGAGGACATATGTATCCCTGGAGCCAGGTGGACCACTAACACAAAGGGTGTCCCAAATCAACTCAAGAGAGAGGATCTCAAACCAGTCGCCAGAGGATGGCTGGACTTCATTGGGCGTTCTCTGTTGCCCACTAGCAACCGTTCTGAAGTCACAGTTAAAAGAGCAGTGATGATCCATTGCATCATGATGGGGAAGGAAGTGGAGGTTCATCAGCTGATTTCAACTGAACTCTACAAAATTGCTAACAAAAATTCTAAAGAGGCCAGGTTGGCTTATCCAAGCGTGATTTCTCTGCTCTGCAAGGACGCTGGAGTAAGGATGGGAATAACTGAGTATATCCTAATTGAAAAGCCAATCACCAAAGCATCAATGGAAAAACAACAAGCACAGGAGGATCCCATCAAGAAGAGAGCACAGGAATTCCTCCCAGAGATCCCTCAATTTGAATACTGGGAGTATCTTGAGACGTCCGTTACCAAGATACGGGAAGCTATGGAGCAAATAATAAAAGAACAGAAGGAACACAGTCAAATGCTGACCTATATGTTTAAAGAACAAGAGGAGCAGGGGCGTGACTTAAGGGAATTAAAGCGCCAAAAGCCTTCTCTTGTAGGACCAAGTACCCCAAGGATCAGAGGAACCCCCGTTCCCCCAGAATAAAGGTTGTTAATTTCCAATTTCATTTTCAATTTCTGCCTTAACTCTGTGACAGTGTCCTTATAGAAGTTTATCTTAGAAGTCATATAGTAGTAATTAGTATCTATTTTGATTTTATCTCCAATTAAGCTATAGTTTATTTTTCTCATCATCAGCAAACATGAATAAAGTAGGAGATCTTTTGAATAAGAGGCAATAAAATTTTGAGTTTTAATAAGAGAAATTCTAATTAGTTAAATGTGGTGGCAATGCTTTCTGTCTTCTGAATGAATGCTTGAACAGTGCATATGTCTTTTGAATTTGTTGTTTAAGACTGTTAAATATGTTGGCTCTTGAAAGAATGATGAACATGAGACATGTTATTGATAAATCTGAAAAATCATAAAAATGATTCTTCAAGCAAGAAAAAGCAGCAAAGAACAAAGCTTGCAGAAAAAAAAAAGAGAGAAAGAAAAAGAAAAAGCAAGCAGAAAAAGCCAATAACCCTTAAAACCAAAAGGCAAGGGCAAATAAAAGGGATCCCAAGGCTTTGAGCATCAGTGGATAGGAGGGCCTAAAGGAATAAAATCCTGGTCTAAGCGGCTAAACCAAGCTGTCCCTAACCATGTGCTTGTGGCGTGAAGGTGTCAAGTGAAAACTTGAGACTGAGCGGTTAAAGTCAAGATCCAAAAGCTAAAAGAAGAGTGTGCTTAAGAACTCTGGACACCTCTAATTGGGGACTTTAGCAAAGCTGAGTCACAATCTGAAAAAGGTTCACCCAATTATGTGTCTGTGGCATTTATGTATCCGGTGGTAATACTGGAAAACAAAGTGCTTAGGGCCACGGCCAAGACTCATAAAGAAGCTGTGTTCAAGAATCATCACACTGAACTAAGAAAATCAATAACACTATCTAAATTCTAAGTTCCTATAGATGCCAATCACTCTAAGCTTCAGTGGATAAAGTGAGATGCCAAAACTGTTCAGAAGCAAAAAGCTACTAGTCCCGCTCATCTAATTAGAATCTGAGCTTCAATCAAAAACTCAGATATTATTGCTTCTCAACCTATTAGTCTTCTATTTTATTTGTCTAGTTGCTTGAGGACAAGCAACAGTTTAAGTTTGGTGTTGTTATGAGCGGATATTTTATACGCTTTTTGGGGTTAATTTCATATAGTTTTGAGTATGTTTTAGTTAGTTTTTAGTCTATTTTCATTAGTTTTTAGGAAGAATTCATATTTCTGGACTTTACTATGAGTTGTCTGTTTTTCTGTAATTTCAAGTATTTTTCTGGCTGAAATTGAGGGAGCTGAGCAAATATCTGATTCAGGCTGAAAAAGGACTGCTGATGCTGTTGGATTCTGACCTCCCTGCACTCAAAGTGAATTTTCTGGAGCTACAGAACTCAAAATGGCATGCTTCCAATTGCGTTGGAAAGTAAACATCCAGGGCTTTCCATAAATATATAATAGTCCATACTTTGCACAAGGATAGACGACGTAAACTGGCGTTCAACGCCAGTTCTCTGCCCAATTCTGGCGTCCAGCGCCAGAAAAGGATCAAAAGCTGGAGTTGAACGCCCAAACTGGCACAAAAACTGGCGTTCAACTCCACAAATGGCCTCTGCACGTGACTCACTTAAATCTCAGCCCCAGTACACACCAAGTGGGCCCCAGAAGTGGATCTCTGCATCATCCATCATAGTCTACTCAATTTTTGTAAACCTAAGCTACTAGTTTAGTATTTAAACAACTTTTAGAAGACTTATTTCGGATCTCATGACATTTTAGATCAAAACTTTGTATTCTCTGACGGCATGAGTCTCTAAACCCCATTGTTGGGGGTGAGGAGCTCTGCTGTGTCTCGATGAATTAATGCAAGTATTTCTGTTTTCCATTCAAACACACTTGTTCCTATCTAAGATGTTCATTCACGCTTAACTATGATGAAGGTGATGATCCGGGACATTCATCACCTTCCTCAAACCATGAACGTGTGCCTGACAACCACCTCCGTTCTATATCCGATTGAATGAGTATCTCTTAGATCTCTTAATCAGAATCTTCGTGGTATAAGCTAGAACTGATGGCGGCATTCATAAGAATCCGGAAAGTCTAAACCTTGTCTGTGGTATTCCGAGTAGGATTCAAGGATTGAATGACTGTGACGAGCTTTAAACTATTGAAGGCTAGGCGTTAGTGACAGACGCAAAAGGATAGTAAATCCTATTCCAACCGGATCGAGAACCAACCGGTGATTAGCCGTGCTGTGACAGAGCGCGTGAGCGTAGTTTTCACTGGAAGGATGGAAGGTAGCCATTGACAACGGTGATCCACCAACACACAGCTTGCCATAGGAGGACGTGCGTGCATGAATTAGAAGACAGAGGAAAGCAGAGATTCAGAAGACAAAGCATCTCCAAAACTCCAACATATTCTCCATTACTGCATAACAAGTAACCTTTAATCCATGCTCTCTTGTTTATTTGAAATTCAACTGATAAACATAATTGACTTCCTGACTAAGATTTACAAGATAACCATAGATTGCTTCAAACCAACAATCTCCGTGGGATTCAACCCTTACTCACGTAAGGTATTACTTAGACGACCCAGTGCACTTGCTGGTTAGTGGTACGAGTTGTGAAAAGTGTGATTCACAATTTGTGCACCAGGCGCATACATAGAGTATAACAACGAAACATGAGTACACACATTCAAGGAATTGTAGAAGGCAATACATAGAATATCACACCACAATATACATCATAATCCAGAAGCAGCTCAGTTATACTAGTAAGGAATTATAACACAGCATCCTTCAGTTAGTGACTCATATAATGTATACACATATATACATAAGACGTCCCGGGGCCTGGCCTGTCCAAAAGCCCCTAAGCTGGCACCCAGGCTAGGCTAACTCTATGACATGCCTATTCCTTCTGAGCATGCTAGTACAAGTGAGGGAAACACTCTAAGGTACCGTGGTTAGAATGGACGCCTCAAAAGTCTCCTCGTCTTTGATCCAAAAGCCCCTCACAGAAAACCGTTGGGTAGGTGATGATGCCTACTCACTGGTGCCCCATCTGGCACATTGCTACCAGAAGAGATATCCTCGATCTCAGGGTCACGTACTATATAATTACGTACACAAGGTGCCGCACATTGGATGTAATACTCGTAGCTGCACACTGGGTCGTCGTGGATGTACGAATGATTAATCTCGTAGGGCAGGACTCCCGTGTCCATCTGAAGAGATGTAACGGGTAAGAACTGGGGAGTTCATAGTAAGGTCGGGGTTCATAGTTAAGTCCATTTATAATGTCCGCTTGCAAGTTTCTAAATCCTTTGAAAATTGATGGTTTAACAATCAAATATTCAAAACCTTTTCAAAAGAAATCAGTTAATTAACCATAAATCCAAACTTCTTTTCCAGATATAAGAATCTGAAAATTTCCTAATGGTATGAATGACCAACATGTCCCAAGCATAGGTTCAATTAAGTCTATACTGTAAGAGTTTGATTTTTCATACTTTACTAGACTATAAACATAAAAGAAGTTACCTACACGGTATAAATGATCATGTTGTTCCAAGCATAGGTTCATTAAGTCTATGCTGAATCAGTCAGATACTTTATACAAAGCTAGACCTCAAACAAACCAACCACAGCCTTAGGCCCAAAAAACTCAATCAATATCCAATCACCACAATCCAAACAATCAATTACAAACACAAGTAATGAGGTTCAAACACAATCAAGAGCAGTTACGTCAAGTATAGCAGTTAGCAATTAAACAGAGTTGTTCACATAGGCAAACCAATTAAAATATGCACAAACAAGTATGATGCATGTCTGATCCTACTGCAGGTAATGAGCTCATTTGTCGGTTTCGACCCGCACCCGACGCAATCCGACCCTCCAGGTCAGATAAGGCCTTCCCAGAACTTAATCCCAGATTAAGTACCGCATACCCTCTACCAAGTACTCTCGACTTGCAGGGCTGGTATTTGCTCAAATCTCAATATACCGCAGGTATGCGAATTAGGCCTCTACCAAGCATTCAGCTTGCAGGGCTGGTACATCTCTACCGCAGCCTGTCTGGGAAGCAACATCACAATACGGGCGTCCCCGCATAATATTCACAAGCATCGCCCGAAGGCTCATAAGTCACATATAACCATACTTTTCATCACTTAGTAATCATCTTCATCATCTTTCCACAATCATAAATCAAGCATCACAACATCACAGTGAGCTCATTTTACAATTCTCTGCTTACTCTGTAAGGTCAATCACACTGCTATATAGCTTTTAATTCCTTTTCTTTCCAACATGTATGAAAGTTTATAAAACCACTTTCATTACCATACATACCTCAATACTTTCTCTTGAACTCTTCCTTAGGTGTTTAATAAAGAGAATTAAGGAATTCTTGACTCAAAACTGCCCTCCTGAGGCTTTTAGGAAAAACTGTCTTTTTATCAATATTTTATTATTATTAATAAAATAATATTATTAATAAAATAATATTAACAATAAAATAATATTTTAATATTAATAATATTTTATTCAACTTTCAAAAATTGCATTTTGACCCCTGAACTTTTGGAAATTGCATTTTGACCCCTTAACTTTTAATATTTGTACTTTGGCCCCTTAACTTTTCTTTAATTAACTTTCAACCCCAAACTTTTTAATAATTATAATTTGACCCCAAAATCATCAAAACCAACGTTTTTCTTGTCCTTCAAAGACCAAAAATATTTTTCCAAAAGTTCATCAGATTTTAGCTTGATTTTCAACTAGTTTTTCAATCTTTTCGGTAACCGATTTTTACCTGATTTTGACCAAACCAAAGAGCAACGTTTCAGCCATCAAATACACATCAAAAACACATCAAATATCATGAATTTCATGGCTGGAAAGCCACGTTTTCCAGCAGCAACAACAACAACTTCAAAACCATCAAAAACTTGATTTTCAAGCATTAAACAACAAGATCTCATGATCAAACCATCACACAAACACTCAAAAATCAAGCTTCAAGCAACAAGAGCTGATTTAACACTTCAAGAACCAAACCATTCATTAATTAATTTACCAAACCTTACCTCCTTTGCAGCTGCCAAGAATTGAACCAAGAACAAGCTTCCAAAAGCACTTTTACGGCTATTTTAACATCAAAAACAACTTTAGAACCATATGAACCATGAAGGCTGAAGCTTCATGATGGTGAAAAGTAGGTTTTCCTCACCTCAAGGCAGCTAGAAATCACGTTTTCTTAGAGCCTGTGGTGATTGAACAAGAGATCTTAAGAGAAAACATGAAGAAAACATCATCAGCTTGAGTTCCCACCATGGATGAAACTTCAAGGAGGAGGAGCAGCCATCATGCCTTGATTTATTCCATAAAAATTGATATAGAAATGAAAAGGAGGAAGAGGTGATCATTTTGGTCGGATTAGATTTTTGATAGGGGTTTTAGTTTGAAAAAGAACGGAGAAAGAAGCTTAGGTGTTCATGGAAGTTTTCATGGAAGTTCTTCCATTTCTCTCTCAAGAATTTCGAATTCTAACTTGTTTAGAAAGTAAAAATGATAGTAATAATGATACATGGGAGAACGTGGGGTTTGGATAAGCATTATCCTAAATTTTGGTGTAAAAATATCTCAAGAAAGGATAATTACGGAAGCTAGATGTATTAGAACACAAGTATTTCTTACTTTCTCCTTAAGAAAGCTTTGCTTGGAGAGCAAGAAAGGAAACATGTGGTGGCTAACTCTGGGAGAGCCACGTGTCACTGGGTGCTGACTCATCAGAGTTTAATAATAAAATATCATTCTGAAGATAATTACGAAAATTAGATACATCAGATTATACTACTTAAGGATAAGCATGAGATTTACTAGTATAAATAATACTAGTAACATGATAATCATGAGAATAAAAGATATATGATGAAGCATTAGCATTGCTAAGTTCATCTAAGAATGCCGGTATTATCCATTACCGGTAGATTTCTAGCTCAGTTATTATATTATCAAACATAGATCAACATTAACCACATTAGAGAAAATAATAATATAATATTACAAATAAAATAATAATATATGAATATTATATTAATATAATTTTTCTCTTGAAATTCGAGACCGGCTCGTCACATAGAGACAAACTACGGAAATCAGAATTTTGAAATTCGGACCCGAAGTGGTTCAAAAATTCAACTTTTTGTGACGTGCCTGCTTAAATTAGGAGAAGTGTCTGGTGCAGTCAAGCTGCTGACTCAGCAGCTTGATGACATAGCACATGCGTAGTGGAGGTGCTTATATTCACTAAAATTCCTAAAAATTCCATAAAAATTCCGGTTGATCCCGAAAAAGCGCCGTTTCTTCGACGCTAAAGGCTAGGTCGTTACAAAAATACTTACATCTTTCCATGAACAACCCAAGCCTTGACATATCCCTTCCATCAACTATTCTTTCTACCTCATCATCACTACCACTGCAAAGATCAACCCATCAAAGGATAGAAGATCTACACCGGAAGATTGATAGATATGAGCGGCACAACCAACGTCGATACACTTACATCAAGAAGCTTCTGCGTTGTGTTACCCCTAGCATGGAGGAACCCGAGATATTCACATCCACCTCAAACCCAAGTGATGGAAACTCTGATGGAGGGGATAGTGAAAGTTTCGGTACTGACCGTCCTTTGCGCATTGTTGGTAGCACAGAGGACCGTGCTAAATTCTAAAGTGTGGGGAGGTCGTTCGACCGATCTCCATGGGTAACAATCTCTTCCTTTCAACACCCATGGATTTATCTTTTTCTTAGTAGTTAGTGCATTACATGTGTAGTTAGTCATGCTTGTAAATACTCCATGCATGATAGTTAGTTCATATAGAGTTGCTTGGTCAAAATAATGACTTCTTCCCCAAGAAACTGTAATTTCGGGGTACCTACCAATTTTGAAAAAAAATTTTTGCGACAAACTTGCTTCGAGAATGTATTTTGGAACATAGTGATTGAGCTAAGAACACAAGCATGTGAGTTTTTGAGCCTATTGTGTGGTTACATCCTCTATGATTGTAATCCTTGCTTTGTGTGCATTATTCTTTCTCTATGATTGTAATCCTTGCTTTGTCTGATTCTATATGTCCATTACTTTGTGTATGAATGCATTTACATGATTGAGGCCATCATTTCAATAGTCACTTTTCCCAAATGGCCTTAACCCTTTTTTGTACCATTGCTAACCAATTTTGAGCCCATGATAAACCATTTTTTTGTTCTTAAATAGAGCACATCAACAACCCTAAGTGAAAAACAATGGATGTCCCTAGATTTTGGATCCTTGATTAGCTTAGGTACGTTAGGGTGTGTGTCATTCAAATGGGAGGGTGTACTTGGGAACTTGGGTAGATATAAAGATGTGTATTTGTAATTGTAATTGGAAATTTTGGGAAGTGGAAACATACTCATGTATTGAATGATTGAGTCATATGCATTGGAAATTTTGTACATGAAATCCCAAGAAAAAGGGGACAAAAAAAAAAGATATATTTTATATGTGTATATATAAGAATGTAAGAAAAAGAAATAGAAAAATAGAAGAAACAAAAATAGAAAAAAGAGAAAGCAATGAAAGGGGACAAAAATGCCCCAAGATAAAGTAATAATAACAATGCATATGGGATGTGAATTGGAAAGAATGCATGAGTATGCAAAAAGTGAAACGTATGGGTAGCTAGGTATTATATTATAGTTGTATAGGTTGTTCTATGTGTCTAGTGGGATCTTAAGTTGATCAAGGACTCAAATTTTAAGCTCACTTGACCATATACATCCCTACCTTCACCCTAGCCATATTACAATCCATGAATAAGTCCTCATGATACTTGTAAGCATGCATTAAGTAATTGTCAATTGTTAGATGAAAGACAAATCTTGGAAAGCATGATTAGGAGAGGATTGAGTGACGAACCCTATACACTCGAGCGAATAGAGCGGATACACTTCCGGTGAGGGTTCGATGCTCAACTCCTTGTTTCCGGCTTTCACAAGCGTTCGTCTAGCAAGTTATATGCACTCCATAGTAATATTCAATTTGGTAGGATTTATGAACTACATAGAATTTTCACCTCGTATGCTCATAGGTGTTCTTGGAGGATAGATTTACCCTTGACTAAGGAGATAGACAATTTTACTTTAGTTGCATGCATTCATTTAGGAAATTTGCATTTCATAAACCCTTTCTTACCATGATCTTTGGTCTTTCTATTTTTAAGCATGAGGACATGCTTGGTTTAAGTGTCGAGAGATTTGATAAACCCCAATTTTGTGGTTTATATTGTGTAGAATTTGGGGGGTTTTGTCAATATTTCTCACACTTATTCACAAGAAATGCATGATTTTGTGTTCTCTTCCTAATTTTGCTTCATGATGAAAAACATGCTTATTTTGCCTAAGAATTGCTATATTTTGATCCTCTTTTATTGCCATTCGATGCCGTGATGTATTTGTTGAGTGATTTCAGGATTTATAGGACAAGAATGGCTTGGAAGAGAGAAAGAAAGCATGCACAAGAGGAAGGAACATAAAGATTTGGATTTTTGGGAACTTCAGCATGGGCGCACACGCACACTTTACGCGCACGCGTGGATGTGGATAGCTCGAAGCGGCGCACAAGGATAGACGCATCCACGCGGATCAGAGAAATCCCACCGGTGCGCACGCGCACATGGCGCGCACGCGTGGATCACAAAAGCAATTGGCGCGCACGCGCGGAAAGCTGCACGTGACCTCATTAAAGGATATCATGCCTGGCGATTTCTGAGGCTCATCAGGCCCAAATTCAAGCTGTTTCTGCATGGAAAAGACCCAAGGATGCTAGGGGAAAGGGAGGGGGATCAATCACTTTACACTTAGACACAATTTTAGCTAGTTTTTGGTTCTTCGTTCTTCTAGAGAGAGAAACCCTTGTTCCTCTCTAGATCTAGCTTTATTTTGATATTCCCTTGTTGAATTCTAAATTGGATCTTGTTATTTACTAGTTTTAATTGTTTAATTTGAATTCTCTAGTATAATTTTGTTTAGATCTTGTGTTAGTTTTATGTTTCCTTGTTGTTTGTCATTTATACTCATTCCATGAATCTTATAGATCTTGATTTGTTATTATTGCATTGATGATTCCCATGATTAATTGTTCTGTTTGAGTGATTGTATGTTGATAATTGTTAGTGGGTACTTGTTGGTTCCAATTTAATTGCAATTTGAATAGATCTTTTTTTAATGCTTACCATGTGTTTGATGAAATGTTTCCTTTGATTATGGAGTAGTTCTCTTTACTCTTGTCCTAGGCTAAGGGAATTGGGTAAGCTTGAGTCATTGGGTCTAATGGATTTGATGATTTGGGAACCCTTAGTGGTCAATTTGATAGCCATTGACACTAGCCTACTACTAAGTTCATTAGTAGTTAGGTTGGACCTTATGGGTTGATGTTGACCAAACCATTTAACATACTTCAAGTATAGAAGTAGATTTAATGAGTTTGGTTCCTCATAATTGTCAAGATATGGTTCTTAGACAAGGATAGTGACCCCAATTCCCATGCTTAGCCAAGAGTTGTTTTTGTCATTCATATTTGAAAACCTAAAAATCTTGATTGCTTTGTCTTAGTTATAGTTACTTGTTTAGTTAGAATAGAATTACATTAGATGTTATTTTATGAGTTTGGAATTATTTACATTTTGCTTTAATTGTTTGCATTAGTTTCTTGCATCCCAAGATTACTTGCTTGTTAAAATTCCTAGTTTAATTTCTTGCTCATGACTTGCAACCCTGGAATTCTAACCAATGTTGAAGCACATGTTTGCCCATTCCTTGTGAGACGACTCGAGGTTTGAATACTTCGGTTACTTTTATTGGGGTTGAACTTGTGACAACCAATTCCCTTCTAAATTTGATACTCGAGGATTATTGTTGGGAAGAGCTATACTTGCAACGGGATTTTATTGAGAAATTCTATACCAACATAGTCTTTTGAGGAACATCAGAGAACAAGCAACTTCCAATAACTTTGCAGGAAGTCAATCAATCTCTTGGAGGAAAAGATGCATCATCATCCAAGGAGACAAAGAAGTATACAAAAGCTGTAAATGATAATGACAAGGAGAAAACAAGAAGACACCAAGAGGTTGTATTGTTGCTTAACTGTTTCTAGTCTGAAATACTTTAAATTGGAAGTATAATTGTACCCTGTTAATTTGTGTCCTGTTAGTTATAAGTCATTTGCTTTCTGTATGTTTGTTTATTTTTTATGTTGTTTGGCTTGCTAGTTTAAAATGCTTAGATCATGCCATCTTGCTTAAGTTGTATGCCTTGTTTCCCATGCTTGAATAAAAGAAAAATTGAGATGAAATAGAGAAAGAGTAAAGGTATATTTCGATAGGAGACAGAATAAGGCTATGTGGTGGTATGTGCTTGTTCATTAGCTGATTTATGAATAAGGCTAGAGATTGGCATGACTTTGCGATATGAACTTGAGTTACATTCCATGCGATTTGACAAATGAAAGAGGTCCATAATAAAAGGAAAAAAATTGCAAGAGAAAGAAACAAAAAAGAAATAAATAAGGCTGGGCACCAAGGGCTTGATATTTGGATATATGCTTGTGATGTTCTTGTACAAAGATAGGCTTAGACAACTAGGTTCTAAGGGGTGCTTCATCACCTGGCAACTTGGGTTAACTAACCCGGGATTGCCAACCGAAAGTCCACCATCAAAAACCACTTTGAGACAAAGCATTTAGTGACCCAAAGAGGTGCTGGGTATCAATGTCCAAAGAATAAAGAAAGCTAGATGTTTGTGATGTGTGTGTGCTAAGGAGAGGCTTGAGCAAGTAAGCCCTTAGGGGTGTCTCAACACCTAGCATCTTGAACCAACTGGGGCGGGAATGCTGGCTGAAAGCTTACTCTAAAGAGCTGCCTTAACACATAGCATTAAGCCTCTGCAAAAGAAAAAAATCTCAATCAAAATAAAAAGAGCAAGAAAAACAAAGGACCAAGCAATAACAAGTCTCATTTTTTGTTTAATTCAAGTAAGGATCCAAAGGGGTGTTGATACCGTAGCCACAGAATAAAAACTACTGAGACACAATGCATGAAAACCCCATTAACAAAAAACTGAATGCCTCCTAATAAGGACTCATACTTCTCTCTCTTTTCATTCATTCTTCTTGTGTTTCATTGCTCGCTTGGGGACAAGCAAGATTTAAGTTTGGTGTTGTGATGCATTCGCAGTTTAGCTAGATTATCTAGTTAGTTTAGTCAACTTTAGTTTAGTTTCATGCATTTTAATCAAATAAACAAGCACTTAGATGGATTCTCTCATCATACTTTGATAGATTAAGGATTAAATGAATTTTGATCAATTCCATGCAAAAAATTGAAGAAAAGTATAAATGAGTGAGTTATCTAATGTTAGTTGCTTAAGAGATAGTGCTTTGATGTATGGTTATTCTATTTTGTGATCATAACAGGGGAAGAAGAGCATAACGCTACGATCACTAAAACTTGAAGTAGGCTACGTTCTCCTACAGCATGGCTCCTAGCGTTACACTCTCTTTCAAAGAGCGCTACGTTCTTCACCAAGAAAGTTTTGTTAGCAACGTGTACGCGTGGGTGACGCGTACGCGTCGAAGTGGTGATCTTTGGAAGACCATCCATACGCGTGGATGACGCGTATGCGTGGATATGAGGAGCGTTCTTTAGCCAAGAACGCTACGCTCTCCATCCAACAATTCCTGCGACAGGGATTGAAGCATCACCATCGACGCGTACACGTGGGAGACGCATACGCGTGGAAGTGATATTTGTGAAGATCCACGGAAATGTGTGAACCAAGCAGCAACGTGAAAGTGGTTTTCTGAGCCTACTCGTACGCATGGAGGACGCGTACGCTTGGTGGAGCGTTCTTGGCAAGAGCGCTACGCTCGCCTGGAGAGTGCACTGAAGATGACGCATATGCGTAGGTGACGCGTACGCGTGACAACGGTCGCAGAGAGAAATGACACGCACGCGTAGGTGATGCGTACGCATCGCAAGTGCCAAAATGATGACGACGCGCACGCGTGGGAGACACGTACGTGTCGATGCCTGAGCGCTCCGTTTTCTTCCTTAGCACTACTTTCTCCTGGAGCAGGATCCAAGTACGAACTGAAAAGCCTATTTTAAAGAGTTTTCAAATACACCTGAAGAAGCAAGTACATTAGAAATAGAAGATATCATGGATTATTTGGGGGGGACTTCGGGATCTACTTTTTCAGTTTCTCTTTGGTTTAGATGTATTTTTGTACTTTTTGCACTTTTGAATTTTCCACTCCGTTAAAATTCTGCAATACTTTTCTTTCTGTTCATAATTTTACTTTCCAGTATTGAATTTTACCTTTCCAGTTTCATTTCTGTTTCCAGTTTTCATTTTCTCTTCCTTTTCTATGCTTAGTCTAATTTTCAATTTTAGAATTCTGTTTGAACTTAGAGCAATAACGAACTAAACCCCTTTTTCATTAGGAGGATGACGAACGGACTTTCTGTCAGTAAAGAAATTCACAAATAAATTTTTGTTGAAAGTATAGTTTCTAAACTAACAGAGAATCCTTTCATACAAAAGTTTAGGTTGTCACTAAAGCAAACCCAATAAAATTTATAACCAAAGTATTTAAACCTCGGGTCATCTCTCAAGGAATTGTAGGGAGCTGTGTTACTATTGGTGATGGGTTTTTTGAGAAATTTTGGAATGAGGAATGGGAAAATAAATAATTATAAATTAAAGCAATGAAAATTAACAAGAGGTTTTATGTAATTAAAAAAAAGGCTTGACTGGAAGAATGATTAATTGGAAGTTCTATCCTTGTTGAAATTTTCTCAAGTGTAGTATAAAGAGGTTGTTGTTTTCACTTAGTTAACCCTTACTAAATAAAGGAAAGTCAAGTGATTGAGCTAACTCTTATTCGCAAATCCTAATCCTCTCTCTTGGGAAGGACTAGCGTTAGTAAATAGAGAATTAGCCAACAACTTCCAATTTAACTATCCACATGAGCATTCCAACTCAAGCGTCTCCTCTTAATCAACCCCCATGTCAAGTTGGGAGTCTACTCTGCCATCTTGCATACCATCTTTGTTGGGAGTTTGGATTAAAAAAAAGACATGATAATGGAAATAAAATTGAAAGTAATTAAATAAATAATAAAATCAAAATGAAAAACTACTCTTTGCATTAATAATTTAAAGGAACATTGAACCTGGAATTGAGAAGAAGAAATCCTAATCCTAAAACCTAAGAGAGAGGAGAGAGCCTCTCTCTCTAGAAAACTACATCTAAAACCTAAAATTGTGAATAATGAATGTTTTTTTTATGTATGAATGGATTCCCCCACTTTACAGCCTCTAATATGTGTTTTCTGGGCCGAAAACTAGGTCAGAAACAGCCCAGAAATCGCTGGGGGCGAATTCTGTCACGTTGATTTTCTGCAGAACGATGCGTGCGCGTGATGCACACGTGCGCGTCATTTTTCTGTATGGCCACTATAACGAGTTATATATCATTTCGAAGCCCCGGATGTTAGCTTTCCAACGCAACTAGAATTGCATTATTTGGACCTCTGTAGCTCAAGTTATGACCGTTTGAGTGCGAATAGGTCAGGCTGGACAACTTAGTAACTTCTTCAACTTCTTGTATTCCTTCTACTTTTGCATGCTTCCTTCCCATCCTCTAAGCCATTCCTACCCTATAAACTCTGAAATTACTTAACACATATATCAAGGCATCGAATGGTATAAAAAGGGAATTAATTTTTGGTAATTTAAAGGCTTGGGAAGCAAGTTTCCAACTGTAGAACAAAATTAGGAAGGAAAATGTAAAACCATGCAATTTTATATGAATAAGTGAGTAAAGAGTTGATAAAAACCACTCAAATTAGCACAAGATAAACCACAAAATAATGGTTTATCAAACTTCCCACACTTAAATATTAGCATATCCTCATCCTAAGTTCAAGGAGATAGAAAGGATGAATGGGGGAAAGTAAGACTCATGTAATGCAATGCAATGCAACCTATGTATGAATGCAACTATATGCTAAGATGTTTCTGTCTACTTGGTTAAAAGTATATAAGCTCTTCAAGACAAACATAAATCAGGTTTCACCAATTCAAATTATACAATAAAAGACAAGTAAACTTGTAAGAAGACAGCTCATGAAAGCAGGGAACATAGAATCAAGCATTGAACCCTCACTGATAGTGTATTGCACTCTAATCACTCAAGTGTATAGGGTAATCCACTCTAGTCTTCTCTAGTCATGCTTTCTAAACTTTGTTCTTCATCTAACCAATCAACAAATATTTAGTATACCAATGCAAACATCATAAGATCTTTTCAAGGTTGTAATGTGGCTAAGGTAAGGGTGAGGATATATGTATGGCCAAGTGAGCTATAAATTGAATCCTTGACGAACCTAAGCTATCACCTATACACACACTCTATATAACTTCTAAAATTATGCCTAGCTGCCCATAATTTCCACTTTTTTTTTCATCTTATACTCATGCATTAACTTTTCTTTTAATTTTTTCACATATGCATTGATCTTTTCATTAACTTAACTTAGTATTTGGGTAATTTTGTCCCCTTATTTATTTATTTATTTATTTATGCTGGAAATATATTTTTTTTTCTTTTATTTTTTTCTCTTTTTTTTAATTTTTTTAATTTTTTTTAATTTTTTAATTTTTTTTTATATATAAAAAAACATAACATATCAATGCACATAGATATTTGATTTTTTTTTCTAGTTTCACATGAATAGGTACCCAAATTCTCAATATTTTGTCAATAAAATTTAACACTTTCATCAACCCAAGTTCCCACAGTTCCCCACACTTAATTGACACACAATCTCTATCTTAAGCCAACCAAAGATTTAATTTGGGGTAATTAATTGTTTTTCTGCTTAAGGCTAGTGATGTGGTAAAATATAGAACAAATGGAGATTAAAAGGCTCAAGGTGGCTAATAAGGGTGACATAAAAGGGTAGGCTTATTTGGGATAAGTGAGCAAAAACAAGTAATGGCCTCAATCATATGCAAGCATGTAAATATACTTAAATAGTGGACATATAGAATGGAACAAAGTAAAGTCTGCAATCATAGTGAAGAAACACACAAGAATAAAATTCATGGTTAAATAATGTAACCATACAATTAAGCTAAAAAACTCACGGGTTGTGTGTTCTTAGCTATAATTCATGTTCCAATTTACAATCTTCAAACAAGTTAAAAAAAAAAGTTTTTAATTTAAATTAGTGATTTTTTTTTCTTTTCAAAAATAGGGTCTTAAAAAGAAACTTATTATTTTTCAACCAAGTAGAACATACATGAAAACACTTATTACTATGCAATCTTTCCTATCCTAACAAAAGAAAAATAACCTATTGGTGTTGAGAAAAACAATTACCTCCGGAAGTCAGGTACTGACCGACCTCCCCACACTTAAAGCTTGGCACCTTCCTCGGTGCCATTAGTCAGGAATAAAGGGGGGCTGGTAGCAGCATCTCCATAGTCGGAACTGTCATGGCTCCCAGTGCTGGTAGGTGAGGTGGAGTCCGGAGTGTCTGGCTCTTCTTCAGGTGGGTGGTTGCCAGCAATCAGCTCCTTGAGGTATGTAAATTGGCACTTGTTACGACGCTCTAGTCGCTTTGGCTGCTGGTATAGCCGGTCCAAGCTCTGAAGTGTATGAAGAAGTAGCTGATTTGTTGAAGGTGCTTGTGCTTTTCGTTACTCTCCTCGCCGGTGGCTTGTTAAAGGCTTTCTCTTTACCTTTTTCTGGTGGCCATCCTGAAAAGGGAGAGGAGAAAGGGGCATGAATTCAAAGAGATAGAGCAAGGAAGAGGATAGTACGAGTGATAATCATGCCAAGGTAAAGGAGAATATCGTTAACACATGGTCGCAACTCCATGCAATTAGGACATCAATGGAAATATAGCATGATAAATTAAGGCAATTAAATGCAAGATGTTTATTGGCATGCTGGCAAAGTCATGAGTAGCATAGATCAAGCATTAAAAGTCAAAATGTATTATCAGTCGTAACAAACTAACAATAATGTTTGTATTGACAATTATATTTAATTAATAAAATTTTAGAAGGGTTTTGTGAAAAACAACCATTAGAGTAGAAGAGTAGAATAATTAAAAATTCACAATGCTATACGGGCTTATTCACATACACTTGGTATTCATGTAATCCAAAAATTAATATTAATTGTCAAATCACTCTTGATGATATCCACAAGCTCAAGTATAATAATATAAGACCCAAATAAAGCTCCAACACCAACATAAAAATGCATGAAGAGAAAGAAAAGAATGAAAAAGAAACCATAAATAACTAAGCATGAAAGAAAAAAAATTGAAGAAAGAAAAGTAATTAAATGCAATAAGAAGAATGAAGGAAGAAAGGAGAAGGGAATGAAAAGTGGGACTGAAGAACAAAACTCTCGCGCGATCTAGAATTTTCACAAATAAATTCGCATTGTAAGTATAGCTTCTAGACTAACAAGAATTCCTTTCTTACAAAAGTTTGGTTGTCACAAGTAACAAAACCCAATAAAATTTTATAACCGAAGTATTTAAACCTCGGGTCATCTTCTCAAGGAATTACAGGGAAGTATGATTTATTATTGGTTATGCAATGGTATATTTTTGGGGTTTTTAAAAGGTTTGAATAAGGAAATAAATTGCTAAGAAAAATAAATTAATAATTAATAAAACTCTTGGCAAAGTATGAGAATTGAAAGTTCTATCCTAGTTATCCTTATCAGGAGTGATGAGAATTGGATTTTAATCCCACTTAGTTAAGTCAAGTGGACTAATTAATTTAATCCTCAAGTTCTAGTCAATCCCTGTGGGAAGACTAGCTTCAGAGCGACCCAAATCAATCAGTAATCTGCCAATTTCAATCACTGTTGAGTTTGACAACTCAAGTGTTACCAATTACTTAATCAAAGCCAAAAGGAAGAAAATATCTAAATTAAATTAAAAGCATCCATGACATAAATAAAATAAAACAATCTTATATCTGAAATACCTCAAATTATATTAAATAAAACATTCAAATCTCAACATGGAAAATTCATAAGCCAGATTAGGAACATTAACAAGTAAAAGAATTGGAATAAATAAAAGTAGAAAATAGATTAAAGGAATATTGAACCTGTGATTTGAAGATAAGTAAGCCTAAAATTAAGAGAAATCCTAATCCTAATCCTAATCCTAAGAGAGAGGAGAGAACCTCTCTCTCTAAAAACTACATCTAAAACTAAAAATTATGAATTATGAGCTGATTCTTATGAATGAATGGATTCCTCTCACTTTATAGCTTCTAATCTGTGTTTTCTGGGCCGAAAACTGGATCAAAAACAGCTCAGAAATCGCTGGAGAAGAAATATGCAACGCTGATTTTTGTCACTGTGGCGTCCGCATGAAACACGCGTTCGTGTCACCTAGCGGTATGGCTACTATGTCAAATTATATATCAAATCGAAGCCCCAGACGTTAGCTTTCCAACGCAATTGGAACCGCATCATTTGGATCTCTGTAGCTCAAGTTATGACCATTTGAGTGCCAAGAGGTCAGGCTGGACAGCTTAGTAATTTCTTCAACTTCTTGCATTCCTTCCACTTTCGCATGCTTTCTTTCCGTTCTCCAAGCCTTTCCTGCCTTGTAATCTCTGAAAATACTTAACGCACATATCACAGCATCGAATGGTAATAAGAGAGGATTAATATTAGCAAATATAAGGGCAAAGAAGCATGTTTTCAATCATAGCACAAAATCAGTAAGAAAAATGTAAAACCATGCAATTTATATGAATAAGTGGGCAAGGACTTGATAAAAACCACTCAATTGAGCACAAGATAAACCATAAAATAGTGGTTTATCAACCTCCCCACACTTAAACATTAGCATGTCCTCATGCTAAGCTCAAGAGAAGCTATAAGAGAGTGAAGAGGAATGGTAGAATGTATGAAATGCAACCTATGAATGCAACTAAATGCAGAATGCTTTTTCCTACTTGGTGAAAAGTAAATAAATCTTTCAAGAACAAATATGAACTGGATTTCACTAATTCACATCACAAAATAAAGTACAAGTGAACTTGTAAAGGAAAATAGCTCATGAAAGCCGGGAACAAAGAATCGAGCATCGAACCCTCACCGGAAATGTATGCACTCTAATCGCTCAGGTGTTTAAGGTTCGATCTCTCAATTATCTACTAATCTTGCTTTCTAAGGCTTGCTCTTCTTCTACCAATCAAAAAAGAATTAATGCACAAATACACATATCAAGAGGTCTTTTAAGGGTTGTAATGGGGTTAGGGTCAAGGTAGGATTGTATTTGGCCATGTGGACTAAAATCTGAATCCTTAATTAACTTAAACTTTTCACCTAACTTAGACAATCCATGTAATCATAATACCACATCTAATTATCCATTAACCATGTTTTCCAAATATTCATGCATTCTAATTTCAAGTACAGTACATATGCATTGTTTTTACCATTTAACTTGGGGCATTTTGTCCCCTTTTATTATTTGTTCTTTTTTCTTTTCTTTTTCTCTCTTTATTTTTTTCTTTCCATTTTTTTATATATATGCCTTTTTTTTTGTTTTTCTCAATGCATATAATTAAATTATTGAATGCATGAATATGTTGAAAGAGATGGAAGATTGATGGTTTAGAGGTTATAGTAAACTCTCGTTGCAAGTATAGTTACTAAACCAAGCAATCAACCTTTCTTACAAACATTTTGGTTGTCACAAGTAACAAACCCCTTAAAAATTGATAACCGAAGTATTTAACCTCGGGTCATCTTCTCAAGGAACTGTAAGGAAGTATGTTCTTATTATTGGTTACAGAGATTGTAAATTGGGGTTTTGAAGATGAGGAACAAGTAATTTAAATTTCAATTAAAATAAGTAAAAGACTGTAAAATAAATAAATGATTGTAAAATAGACTTTTGGCAAGGTATGAGAAATTAGAAGTCCTATCCTAGTTATCCTTATCAATGATGATGAAGATTGAATCTTAATTCCACTTAGTTAGCCTCTACTTAAAACAAAGAAAGGTCAAGTGACTAATTAGTTTGATCTTCAAATCCTAGTTAATCCCTAAGGAAAGATTGGGATTATCAAAGTTCAATTCAATTAGCAAAGATAACAATTATCAATCACGTTGAGTTTGATAACTCCTGAGTTACTGATTTCTTAACGAGGACCAAAAGGAAAAAAAAGTAAATCTACTGGAATAAAAATGTCTTCAGATTGGAAGCAACAGTAACATAAATAAAAGAAAGCAATAATAAACTGAAATTCCTCAAATAACATTAATTCAAAGAGTAATCTGTAACATGGAAGAATTCATAAACTAAATTGAGAAGATAAATAAAAAGGAATGTTGAACCTGATAAAAAGAGATAATCCTGAAAGCAAAAGAAATCCTAATTCTAAATCCTAAAAGAGAGAGGAGAGAACCTCTCCCTCAAAACTACATCTAATTCATTTAAAGTAACTAATTGGAGACTCTCTTCTCAATAGATGCATTCCCCCACTTCATAACCTCTGATCTGTGCCTTCTGGACTTGAATTTGGGCCAAAAAGGGCTTCAGAAATCGCTGGGAGCATTTTCTGTATTTTCTGGTGCGTGGCCTCTGTCACGCGTCCGCGTGGGTCACGCGGTAGCGTCAATTGGAGTTTTTCTTGCCACGCGGTCGCTTCAGTCATGCGTCCGTGTCAAATGCGTTTCGCTTATAGCACGCGATCACGTAAATGACGCGGTCGCGTCACTACCATTTCGCGCTGGCATGCAGCCGCGTCGCTCACGCGATCGTGTCACTGCCAGTTTCTTCAAAAACTCCATTTTATGCTTTCCTTCCAATTTTGTATGTTTCCTTTCCATCTTTTAAGTCATTCCTGCCTTAGAAGATCTGAAAATACTCAACACACGAATCACGGCATCGAATGGAAATAAAGGGTAATCAAAATAATTACTTTTATTGCAAACGAAACATGTTTTTCACATACATCACATAATAAGGAAGGGAAAGTAAAACCATGCAATTTATATGAATAAGTGAGTGAAGGATTGAATAAATCACTTAAATTAGGCACAAAATATATCATAAAATATGGGTTTATCACATTCCCCACACTTAAACAATACCATGTCCTCATGCTAAATCCAAGATAAAGAGTAAGGCAAGGTTGAAGTGGTGGAATCTCATGCAATGCAATCTATTCTAAATGAAACTACCTAAATAAATCATGCAATTCTAATTTTTATTCACTTGTATATAAAACTTACATGTAGTTAAAATAATTCACATTCTCAATGAATCATATATGCATAGCCAAACCTTAGATAATGATAGAGCACTTTTACAATTGAGATGGGAAAAAATATTTTACAATTTTGCAAGACTGTTAATAATTTAAGCAGAGATATATGTTGATGAGCTATTGAACCCTCAATAGATTTTGTGTTTACTCTCAAGTCACTTAGTGTTTATTTGGTTAATCACTCTATTCTTCTTTTTATCCTTACTTTCTATAACTTTGTTTTTCATCTAACCAATCAACAATTATAGAATAAAGGCATACAAAAATCATGAGGTCTTTAATTAAGGTTGTAATGGGGCCAAGGTAAAGGTAAGGGTATATGTATAAGGCTAAGTGAGCTAATAAGTGAATCCTTGATTAGTCTAAGATCTCACCTAACATACATACTTTGTAAAGCAAGAATTTCTTCACCTATTTTCCCATATTTTTCCCACTTTTTATGTTACATGCTCATAATTCAATTTTTATTTATTTTTATCCCATGTGCATCACTTTTTGCATTTGGGGAATTCTTTTATATCCCCTTTATTCAAATACTGAAATATATATATATATATATATATATATATATATATATATATATATATATTAATGTACATGGTAATTCAATTATTTTGATTTCACATGAGCATGCTTCCCAAAATTTTATTTTGAATTATTTTATTCTTTTTAACTTTCTACCCTTTGTTTTTATCATCCATGTTCCCAATAGGTTTCCCACACTTAAACAATACACACTTTCTATCTTAAGCTAACCAAGGATTCAACTTGAGATTTTTATTTTGTTTTTCTGCTTAAGGCTAGTAATGTGGTTATAAAACAAGAGGGGATTTAAAGGCTCAAGGGGGCTAACAAGGGTGATGTAAAAGGTAGGCTAATTTGGGAATAGTGAGCCAGAATCAAACAATGGCCGCAATCACTTTCTTGGTATGTATCTATATTCTATAATCGGACATATAGATTAAAACAAAGTAAAGAACATCAGAATAAATAAGAAGGGCGGGACACACAGGAATAAAAATTATGGTTTGAATGTAACCATGCAATTAAGCTCAAAACTCACAGGCTGTGTGTTCTCTAACTCAAAAATTATATATCATTTATATATGTCAAGTAAGTAAAAATTAAGAGTTCCCATTATTCTCAATGTAAATCTTAAGGTGGCTTTTAAAGTTCTAGTGTTTCTCCTTGATGAAATGTTGTTAACTAACTAACATGTAATGCTATATATACAAGGTGTGGGTTATTTTTATTCTGTTAAAGTCTCTAGTTTAATTCCTTTTTATATTTTTAATTTAAACTAAGTTATCTTATGCTAAAAAGGATAAACTATACTAATTAATCCACATTTTCTATAACTAATAAGTTAGAATTGCAACTAAATTAAATGGCTAAAATATGAACTAAAGTGCAACATGCAGAAATATAGTAAAAATACATGAAAATAGCAATGTATAAGTACTGAGAAAATAAAAATAAAAATAAAGAGAAAAATAATAAAGTAAAAAGAGTCTATAGTGGTTCACCAAAAAATATACGCCAGAGATGGCGACCTCCCCACACTTAATATGAAGCATCGTCCCTGATGCTCACTCAAGCAGGGTGTGAAGGGGTGTCATCACTGGAATGATGGGTAGCTGGAGTCTCTGTGGTGGTGGTCTGAGGATCTGCCTGCTGCAAAGGAAGTGCTGACTAAATAGGAACCTTTGGGTCTGCAGCCTGAATCTGATGCGGGGCCTCCTGATGTGATGCAGCATGCTCTGTCCCTGCCTACGCAGCCTCTCTCTGTGGATGGGTCTCCACCTCGTGGTCGTCCGCCTCCTCCTCAGATGGCTCTGATGGGGTGTCAGTCTCGGAGGGGATGTCGCTGCCAGAACGGATCATCAGCTTCAGGTGCTCATAGCGTCGCTTGCTGCAACGCTCAGATCTCTCGTATCGCCGCCGGTTGCGGCGCTCCATCTGGTCTAGCTGCCGAAACAGGCGGTGCACTAAGTGATAAACTGGCTCTGAGGCAGGTGGAAGTGCAGTGGTAGTAGCAGGGGTAGCTGTGGAGGAAGAGGGGCCGGCAGATGGTGTGGCTGTCTCATTAGTAGGAGTGAGGAATGGAGGTCTGTAGCCAAAAGCCAGAAAGTTCCTACTGTGAGGGATAATTTTCTTGCATTCTGCAGCAGGTGGCTTCTCATCAGCATCCTCCCAGGGCACGTCAGCTATCAAATATTGAAAGGGGAGAGTGCCTCGGACGTGGACCCTGGCCATGTAGTACCGAATGAAGCATGGCAGGTACAGGTCCTTACCCTCCATCACACACCATATGAGGGTGATCATAGCGACAAGTAGCTCCGTCTCGTGAGTACTTGGCATAATAAAGTTGCTTAGGATCTAATGCCATAGCCGAGCCTCATCATTTAAGTAAATCCGCTTGATTCCCTTAGGCATGGTGGTGTTCTGACCCGTGACCCATGGAACAGTCGAGTCAAGGGTGATCCTTGCCTTGACGGCATCCCAGTCAAACTTCATGAAGCGCATGTCCTCCTCAGCCTGTTGATAACCATCTGGATGATCAGGTTTAGGCAGGAGCTTCAGAACATCCTCTATGGCCTCTTCAGTGACCAATATCTGCTTCCCTCTTAGGTTTACTGCATCTAGGGAAATTTTGAAGTAATTGTAGTAAAATTCTCTTACCCAAGATGCATTGACCTCAGCCAGGTTTCTCTCCAGGAAGAACCAGCCTCTGTGTTTGATCTGATCAGAGGTGTATTGCTGGAGTTCTTCTAGGATCTTCAGAGTCCTCTCCAGGTACAGGTACCTGGTGGTTGCAAACACCGGATACTTCAGCTCACAGTATCAGTTTGCAAACTTAATGTGATCAGTAGCAGGGAGTAGTTGGTCAGCCTTCTCCTGCGGGGTAAGGTGTTTCTCCCGCCAGGAGTCATCATGCATGATGTCCAGGATAGACATGGAGGATTCTCCTCTTTTCTGTTTGCCAGTTGTTGCCTTTTCCTTTCCTTTTCTTTGGGTGTCAGACATCCTGAAAAACAGAAAACCAGGATATAATAAAAACAGGAAAAACAAGTATGCAATCACAAAATAAGCATATAGTGGCAAAGGAGCAGTGGAGTAATGAAAATGAGTTAAGTAAATGTGCATTAAGGATTAAATAGGATTTAAAAGTCTGAGAAGAAAAAATTAACAATCCAAAATGTATTAGAAATCATGTTAATTAGGAAAAATTATCATCATGCCTTGGTAGAAGGTTAAAGAGAATAGTGAAAAACCAGAAGAGATATGTTGAAAGGTTAGGTAGGTTAGGAATGAAAAAAGAGTTTAGGAAGTTAAAATTAGTGAATTAGTAAAAAGTGGTTTAGAGTAAGTGGCATGATGAACATTTTCTAAGTAACAAGCATTCTCAATTAGAAGCTACAGTTAACTCATATCCAAACAACGCAATCAGGTTGATGATGAATAAAAAATTGGAAGCTAAACATCAAAAATGCAGATTATGAACCAGGAAATCAAAAAGAATAAGAAAGCCTACCCTGGTACTCATGAATTGTTTTGGTAAAAGTAGAGTAAAGTAGAGTTCAAAATGCCAAAACCAAGACATGAATGGAAACAAAACAGTTTACAGAAAATTGGGCAGCATTTCGGCTAAAATTGGATGTTCCCGGAAAATAAACAGCAACAGAATTGTTCATATTAAATAAAACAAACTGCAATTAGGTATGAACAAGAAATAGCAGCAAGAACAGTAAGAACAGCATAAGAACAATACTAACATCACAGCAACAGTAGAATTACGAAAATTATAAAACAATAAGCACGAACAGTGCAATTAATCAGGCCTAAATTCACTAACCATATCGTAGGCTACCTAACCACCTAGAATCCACTACAACATGCATATCTAACTAGCCTAATTATGAACATAAATAGAAAAATATGTAATTAATGGAGAATTGAAAGAAGGGTGGCGTTCGGCGGAACCTGGTAGGCGTATGAATGAAAGTAGGGCGGAGATATGGATGGGGGATGGTGGTGGCGGTGGCTGACGCAGCGGTAGAGGGTGGTTGGCGCGGTGGTGGTTGTTCGGAGGCAGGGGGTTTCGGGTAGGTTAATGGGGGTAGAGGTTAAGGAGGAAGGAAAGGAAAGGGGTGTGGATGGTGGGTGGAGGTGCGGCGGTGATTGCGGCGCGGTGGGGTGGTGGTCGCGGCGGTGGGCAGTAGTGGTAGAGGGAGGAAGAGGGGAGAGGAAGAGAAGAAAGAGAGGGAAGGGAGAAGGGGGTGGTGCAGCGGCGGTGTTTGGGTGGTCGACGGTGGTGGCTGGAAGTTGGTGGTGGTGGCTGGAAGTGGGTGGTGGTGGCTGGTTTGCAGAGAAGAGAGGAAGGAGAAGGGGTTGGGGGGGCGCGAATGGGTAGGGTTCGCGTGACTGGGGGGTTATCGAATTTGAATCCATGCGATCGCGTGGGGCACGCGGTCGCGTGGCTGGGGTGGAATGGGAGTTGACGCGATTGCGTGAGTGATGCGATCGCATGGAGTGGGTAAAAGGATGAATGACGCAGTCACGTGAGGCATGCGACCGCGTCGCTGAAAATTGTGCTAAACGCACAATTCCAGCGTCGTTTTAGCGCAACTCTCTGTCTCCTTTGGGGTGTTGTGCAATCCACGCAACGCGATCGCGTCGCTCACGCTGTCGGGTGGGATTGGTGTTTTGCAAGTGACGCGATCGCGTGAGTGACGCCACCGCGTGGATTGTTTTGTGCGAAACGCACAATAGCCGCACAATTTCAGCCCAAGTTTCTGGGAGTTGGATCCTTACGCTGATTTCCAGGTCACGCGGCCGCGTGAATGACGCGGACGCGTGGGGGTTGTTTTTCGCAACTCACGCGATCGCATGAGTGATGCGGTCGCGTCGCACGCCTACTCCTTTTTTTTTATGCAGGTATGCAAGTATGCAGTATGCAATGCGAATGAATAATATTCAGGTTCAATTGAAAAGGAAAAACAAAAATAACTAACACGAAATAAAACTGAAAAAGAAACGACCATACCATGGTGGGTTGTCTCCCACCTAGCACTTTTAGTTAAAGTCCTTAAGTTGGACATTGGATGAGCTTTCTGTTATGGCGGCTTGCGCTTAAATTCGTCCAGAAATCTCCACCAATGTTTGGAATGCCAACAGCCTCCGGGGTCCCAAACTAGGTATGTAAAACTTCTGAGTATCTTCAAGCAGATTGTCAGGCTCCCGGGGTGACGAATGTCAGAATAGATTCCAGGATCCCAAACTTTGCTTTTGAATCCGCCTTCGTCTTGATCTATATTTTTCCATCCGGGCGGTTTAGAAAGTAGATTCTCACCATGGTGACCAAACATTTTCCTTGATCCATTCGATTGATCATGATGCCAATCCGTGCACTTCGAGTTGAAGCGTGGAACCTTATTGAACCTTGTGCACCAGCTCTGAGTACGATTCATTTCCCTCTTACTCTTAAAGCCGCAGAGAGCTCTAAGCTGGCCATCTGTTTCAAGCAAACCATATTCAAGTGGGAAAATAAGTAAGGAAGTATTTAACCTCGGGTTGTCTTCTCAAGGAACTGTAAGGAAGTATGTTCTTATTATTGGTTACAGAGATTGTAAATTGGGGTTTTGAAGATGAGGAACAAGTAATTTAAATTTCAATTAAAATAAGTAAAAGACTGTAAAATAAATAAATGATTGTAAAATAGACTTTTGGCAAGGTATGAGAAATTAGAAGTCCTATCCTAGTTATCCTTATCAATGATGATGAAGATTGAATCTTAATTCCACTTAGTTAGCCTCTACTTAAAGCAAAGAAAGGTCAAGTGACTAATTAGTTTGATCTTCAAATCCTAGTTAATCCCTAAGGAAAGATTGGGATTATCGAAGTTCGATTCAATTAGCAAAGATAACAATTATCAATCATGTTGAGTTTGATAACTCCTGAGTTACTGATTTCTTAACCAGGACCAAAAGGTAAAAAAAGTAAATCTACTGGATTAAAAATGTCTTCAGATTGGAAGCAATAGTAACATAAATAAAAGAAAGCAATAATAAACTGAAATACCTCAAATAACATTAATTCAAAGAGTAATCTGTAACATGGAAGAATTCATAAACTAAATTGAGAAGATAAATAAAAAGGAATATTGAACCTGATAAAAAGAGATAATCCTGAAAGCAAAAGAAATCCTAATTCTAAATCCTAAAAGAGAGAGGAGAGAACCTCTCCCTCAAAACTACATCCAATTCATGAAAAGTAACTAATTGGAGACTCTCTTCTCAATGGATGCATTCCCCCACTTCATAACCTCTGATCTATGCCTTCTGGACTTGGATTTGGGCCAAAAAGGAGTTTAGAAATTGCTGGGAGCATTTTCTGTATTTTCTGGTGCGTGGCCTCTGTCACGCGTCCGCGTGGGTCACGCGGTCGCGTCAATTGGAGTTTTCCTTGCCACGCGGTCGCTTCAGTCATGCGTCCGCGTCATATGCGTTTCGCTTATAGCGCGCGATCGCGTAAATGACGCGGTCGCGTCACTACCATTTCGCGCTGGCATGCAGCCGCGTCGCTCACGCGATTGCGTCACTGCCAGTTTCTTCAAAAACTCCGTTTTATGCTTTCCTTCCAATTTTGTATGTTTCCTTTCCATCCTTTAAGTCATTCCTACCTTAGAAGATCTGAAACTACTCAACACACGAATCACGGCATCGAATGGAAATAAAGGGTAATCAAAATAATTAACTTTTAAGCATAGGAAACATGTTTTTCACATACATCACATAATAAGGAAGGGAAAGTAAAACCATGCAATTTATATGAATAAGTGAGTGAAGGATTAAATAAATCACTTAAATTAGGCACAAAATATATCATAAAATATGGGTTTATCACATTTTCTAATCATTTCTTTCACATTTTCATAAAGATATATAACACCCAATTATTAAACCAAACATTTTCAAACCCACTTTTTTCACACTTAATTCATGAGCACTCTCACTAGTCTAAGCTAACCAAGGATTCAAATTATGGACATTATTATTTTCCGCTTAGAGTTAATGATGTGCTAAAGTAAAGAATAAAAGGGGTAAAAGAGGCTCAAATTGGTTTGCAAAGGATAATGAAAGATTAAGGCCATATGGGTATGTAAGCTCAGTGAAACAAAGACCTCAATCATATAAGTGCATGCATACATCAAACCATGGAAACATAGAATTAAGCAAGACAAATATCATAATTTTAGAGAGAAAAATACACACCAAAAATAAAATATTGGTTGATAAAATGCAACCAATAAAATAGGCTCAAAATCTCACAGGTTTTTTGTGTTCGAGCTCTAAACCATGTTCTAGTATAAAATTTTTTCAAACAAGTTTAACAAAAATTTTTAATTCAAATTAGTGAAATACTCAAAAAGGTTTCTTGAAAAAGTAAATATTACTTCAACCAAGTGGTGGTAAAATATGCAAAAAATCAAACAAATATGCAATCAAACATGCAAATGCAACAATGAACAAACAAAGAAAATAAAACATTGGTGTTTGAGAAGGAAATAACTAACCCATGGAGATTGGTATCGACCTCCCCACACTTAAAGATTGCACCGTCCTCGGTGCATGCTAAGATGTGCAAGTGGACGGGCTGCTTCAATTGATGCTTTTCTCCAAAGATTGTGCAGATGGACTTGTCTGTCTCTCCATGCAAACGTCTTCCGGTTCCCTTCCTCGGTGGCCAGCCTGAAAGAAAAAAGGAAGAAAAAGTAATCCAGAAATAAAGATAAGAAAATAAATAAAGTCTGGGTGGATTAATGCCAAATAATGGGGGTCTCAATTATATGGTAGCTACAACATGTAAGTGAGAAAATAATAGAAGCACATGGCATGCCAGTGGTGCACAATTTGTAACAATGGGGAAGAGAGTGGGTAAGGAGAGATAATATAAATTCATGTCAATGCAAAAGTAATACAGATATAAAAGATTGGCATTGATTTAAATAATATTACCCAATTAGAATAAAACAAGTCACTAAGCACCCAAAATAATTCAAGAGAAGATGCAACAGTTAAATAAGAAAATTCAACACCAACAGAAAAGTAATAAATTTAGAAAAGAAAGTAAAAATATGCACAAAATTAAAATGCAATGAATGAAAGTATACAAATTATGTAAAATAGAATGAAGGTGAAAAAGAATGAGAAGTGAAAGAGATAAAGTAAGAAAGAAAGAAGAAAGAAGGAAAGACAGAAGAAATTAGGATTAGAAAAGAAAAGATAAGATAATTGCTGCTGATTTGGATAAGTTGTGTGCGGCGCAGGCGATTGGCGCGAGTGCAGCCTCGCATTCGCGCAACTCTCTATTCGAAACTCTTTTTGCCAAATTTTTGGGTGACGCGATTGCGTGGTTGACGCGATCGCGTGGATAGCCATTTTTGGAAAATGACGCGGCCGCATGGGGAACGTGTTCGCGTGGGAGGGCTTGGGCTTCCAGCACGAGTCTAGCCCCATTCCAGCCCAATATGTAACGACCCAATTTTTAGTACGCCTAGGACATACCAGAAACTGAGTGCTACCAATTTGTCATCCTAATTATTATCTATTATTTATTATATGAGCCTGATTCGTTGTTAAAAGAATAGTTAGTTAGAGAGGTACTTTTTTTTTCACAACATTTGAATTAATAAATAGAATCATTTATAATCAATTCACAGATAATAACAGGTAAAACAGTTATAAACAACCACACATAAATACATCACAAGTAGTTGACAGCATTCGATGATTCAGCCTTTAATAGAAAATAGACTGTTAGTTAGAACACCCCTAGATATAGCTAAATAATATCTATATACATATATATACATACAACATCCCAGGTCCTGACCTGTTCAAGAGGTCCCTAAGCTGACACCTAGGCTAGCCTAGACTCTATACTCACCTAGTCCCTCTAAACTACTAAAGCGAGGGAAAATACGTTCTAGGTCTTCAAAACTCAAATCAGGTGGAACATCACCAAAAGGTAGAACATCATCTGCTACTCCTCTGCACGATCAGACATTGCCATAGGACGTCTCTCTGGTACCTCATCAAGTAGCCACACAACAGGAGTCTCGTACACATGATTTAAGTTAAAGTTGGCATACAAACGGGGTGCAGACATTGGCTGGTCTCACAGTATATACATATAAACAGAGAACGGGATTCACCCTAGACTCAGAAGACTACCTAGAGCGGAATCCTTTTTACAAACGGTCGTCAGCGAACTACAGAAAGGAACTCTTGCTTCCATCTGAAGGGGGAAGGGAGAGAGAAGGGGTAAGAACCGGGGAGTTCTTAGTAGGGTCGGGGTTATTAGTTAATTTCATTAATTATATGTTGTTTTGCAAACGAATGGAAAAATACAGAAATCAGTAAATAGAAGATGAAGATAAATAGAGGAAATAGAGAAACAGAAAATAGAACACAAACTGAAGGATACAAGAAAATACAAAACAGACACAGAGAATAGAATACAAACAAGGAAAGCATACATTCATACCACAATCATAACAAAGGAAATGCACAACCAAGTATGATGCATGTCTAGCCCTAGCGCAGGTAATGAGCTCATTTGTCAGTTACATACCCGCTCCCGACGTTACCCGGAGTCCTTTGACCAGGTAAGGCTTCCTTGTTGGCAATGCCCCTCGCAAGAGTCCTTTGACTTGTGAGGCAAACCACTGCAAGAGTCCTTTGATTTGCAGGGCGGCACTAGCAACCTACTGCAAGAGTCCTTTGACTTGCATGGCGGAGCTAGTTAACTTATATCTGCCCAACACACTCTCTGTAAGAGTCCTTTGACTTACAGGAGCATACACACACTCTCACTGTAAGAGTCCTTTGACTTACAGGAGCATACACACACTCTCACTGTAAGAGTCTTTTGACTTACAGGAGTATATGCTAGTCGTGTGTTCTCGATACCTCTGTAAGAGTCCTCTGACTTACAGAATAGCATTATAGCTAAGTATCCCAGGAAAGCACTCTCAGTGGTCGTACCACCATCTATCTGACTGCCTTCACGCAGCAGATCATCACATAATCATTCTCATTATCATCATTCATTATCATTCTCATTATTCATCATCACTTTCACATTCTTATGCACTACCTCTTTCTTTCTCTGTTCAATCATGCTATACAAACTTTACAGCTTTTACTTTTACAACATCGTAACTCAAACCATTTCTCTTTATCACATTACTCTTTTCTCTTTGTCTTTTTACTCTGCTCTGATTACTCTTTTCTCTGTATCTCTTTACTTTTTTCTGGTTACTCTGTTCTCTGTGTTTCTTTACTCTGCTTTGATTTCTCTTCATAACATATGTATTTAAAGCTTATGTAAATTTCGATATGAATAGTTAGCATGTCCCAAGTATAGGTTCATTAAGTCTATACTGAAACAATTTAACTTTTCATATTATACCTAACCCTGGGTGCAACTCAAGAACTAACTATGTTGCTCCTAGTTCGTTTACTAATCTCTGTTTGTTTTTCTGTCATTAAAACTTTACAGACTTTTCTTTGGTGTTTATCTTTTCTTTAACTTTTTATCTTTCATTTATCTTTGCCTCACCAACATGTTATTACCACTCCCTAAGTGTTTTATGAAGGTAATTATGAGATTCTACACTTAAAGTTGTCTTTCTAAAGCTTTTACAGAAAACTGCCTTTTTCGTATTATTTTATTATTTTTATTAAAATATTATTTTTAATTAAATATTATTATTTAATATTTTATTATTATTTATTATTTTATCATTAAATTTTCGAAAATTACCTCATCTTTACCTTTAACCTTCAAAATTCACTTTTTACCACCCGTAACTTTTAATATTTCTACTTTAACCACCCTAACTATCAGAAATTACAAAATAACCCCTCAAACACCAAAATATTTACTTCCTTGTCCTTTATAAGATCTAAAAGGTGTTCTTCAATGTTCTTCATCACACTCAAAGTGTTCTTCGTGTTCTCTGTTTTTACCCGTTTTTCAGTATTTTCAGCAACCGATTTTTACTATAATTCATAATAAATTAGCAGCCACTAAAACCCCATATTTTCTACATGATTTTAACACAAATTGAACCTCAATTTAAGCTTAGGGTTTCGTTTTTCCAGCTGCCCCAAGAACATGAACTTTAAAGCTTGAATATCATCAAATTTCATCAAAATTTCACCAAATTTTCACCAAGAATCAATCATATATGCAACCAATTTTTAGCACAGCCAAATCATACAACATTCACACAAATCAAACACAAATAATCAAGATTAATTTCGTGACACCCTACCTTGATTTGCTGCTCCAAATCCGGTTACTCTTTGAAGTGTTCTTAAAGCACTTTTTCCTCCTGAAACACATCAAGAACAACTTTAAATCCACAAACTCTCAACTGATCAAATCTCCCTCAGCACGTTATGAAGAGATATCTCACCTTAGAATTGCTGGAAAGTCACATTTCTTGGCCCTCAAGTCAAGTTAAGCATGATTCCTAAGGAAGAACATCAAGAAAACACATGTTTTGCATGGTTTTCCTTGAAAACCGAATTGAAGACGGAGGGAGACAGCCATATCACCTTATTTCCAGCATTGATAAGTCACATGGTTATGTAGAGAAAGAAGAGAGGATCATTTTGGTGAAATCGGAGTTTTGATTTGAGTTTTAGTTCAGAAGAAATCAAGCTTTGAAGATTAAGTGTTCATGAAAGTTTCTCTCTTTTCTCTCTTGTTATTTTTGGCCAAAATGATAAAATGAGACAGCCTTGGAGGTCTTGGGGGTGTAAGATGAGTTGTGATTGGTTGGCTTGGAGGTGGGTTAAAATAATATAAAAATATCTCAGGTGTATAATGTAACGGCCTAGCCACGAAGAAACGGCGCTTTTTCGAGATCGAACGGAATTTTTATAGAATTTTTAGGAATTTCTATGCATATAAGCACCTCCACTGCACAGGTGCTGCGTCATCAAGTTGCTGAGTCAGCAGCTTGATTGCACAGGACACCTCTCCTAATCTAAGTAGGCACGTCGTGAAGAGTTGCGTTTTTGAACCACTTCGGGTCCGAATTTCAAAATTTGATTTCCGTGGTTAGTCTCTATGTGACGAGCCGGTCACGAATTTCGAGAGAAAAATTATATTAATATAATATTTATATATTATTATTTTATTCATAATATTATATTATTATCTTCTCTACTGTGATTAATGTTGATCTATGTTTAGTAATATAATAACTGAGCTTGAAATCTACTGGTAACGGATAATACCGGCATTCTTAGATGAACTTAGCACTGCTAATGCTTCATCATATATCTTTTATTCTTATGATTATCCAGTTACTAGTGTCATTTACACTAAGTAACTTAATGTTTATCCATTAGTAGTGTAATTACTTAAGTTCTAATACATCTAGCTTTAGTAATTATCCTTTTCTGAGATATTTTGACAAGTAACTTTTGGATAATCATCATCCAAAAGCCACGGCCTCCCTAGGACAGCTTGGCTATCATTTTTGTTCTTGGGAAAGCTTAGAACACCATGAAAGAAAACCATGAAGTTTCCATGAACACCTGAGCTACTTTCTCCGTTCTTTCTCAAACCGAAACCCTATCAAAAATATAATCTTACCAAAGTGTTCACCTCTTCCTCCTCTTCATTTCTATGTCACTTTTTATGGAGTAAATCAAGGTATGAAGGCTGATCCTCCTCCTTGAAGATTCGGCCATGGTGGTTCCTTAAGTTAATGATGTTTTCTTCATGTTCTTTCTTAGGATCTCTTATTCAATCACCAAAAGCTCCAAGAAAACGTGATTTCTAGTTACCTTAAGGTGAGGAAAACCTTCTTTTCATCATCATGAAGCTTCAGCCTTCATGGTTCATAAGATTCTAAAGTTGTTTTTGATGTTAAAATAGGCGTAAAAGTGCTTCTGGAAGCTTGTTTTTGGTGCAATCTCGGACAGCAGCAAAGGAGGTAAGGTTTGGTAAATTAGTCAATGATTGGCTATGTTCTTGAAGTGTTAAACCAGATCTTGTTGCTTGAGATTTGATTTTGGGTGTTTGTGTGATGGTTTGATCATGGAAACTTGTTGTTTAATGCTTGAAAATCATGTTTATGATGGTTTTGAAGTGGCTGTTGGTGCTGCTGAAAAACGTGACATTCCAGCCATGAAAAACATGACTTTGATGCTTATTTGATGTGTATTTGATGGCTGAAAAGTTTCTCTTTTGTTTGATAAAAATCGGGTTCAAATCGGTTTCCGAAAAGATTGAAAAACTAGCTGAAAATCAAGCAGAAATCTGATGAACTATTGGAAAACAAATGTTTTTGGTTTTTGGAAGAACATGAAAACGTGTATTCAAGGTTTTTTGGGGTCAAAATGCAATTATTAAAAAGTTTGGGGTTGAAAATTAATTAATCAAAAGTTGAGGGGCTAAAGTGCAAATATTAAAAGTTATAGGGGTCAAAGTGCAATTTCCAGGAAGTCCAGGGGTCAAAATGCAATTTTTGAAAGTTAAATAAAATATTATTATTTTAATAATAAAATACTAATATATTATTTTATTAATAATAATAAAATATTGATAAAAAGACAATTTTCCCTGAAAGTCTCAGGAAGGCAGATTTGAGTCCAGAATTCTCTAATTTCCTTTACTAAACACCTAAGAAGAGGTATAAGAGAAGATATAGAGGTATATGAGGTAAAGAAACAAGATTTTGAATCCTGTGTTTAAGTTAAAGAGAAAATGAGTTAAAAGTGATATAGCTGTGTACCTGACCTTACAGAGTAAACAGAGAATTGTAAAATGAGGTTTCTGTGATGTTGTAATGCTTAATTTATGATGATTGCTAAATGATGGAAAGTATGGTAATATGTGAATTATGAGCCTTCGGGCAATGCTTGTGAATGTTGTGCGGGGACGCCCGTATTTTGATTTTGCTTCCCAGACAGGCTGCGGTAGAGTAGTACCAGCCCTGCAAGCTGAATGCTTGGTAGAGGCCTGACTTGCATACCTGCGGTATATTGAGACCTGAGCAAATTCCAGCCCTGCAAGTCGAGAGCACTTGGTAGAGGGTACGCAGTACTTAATCTGGGATTAAGTTCTAGGAAGGCCTTATCTGACTTGGAAGGTCGGATTGCGTCGGGTGCAGGTCGAAACCGACAAATGAGCTCATTACCTGCAGTAGGGACAGACATGCATCATACTTGTTTGTGCATTATTTATTGCTTATCTTCTTGTGTTCTTGTTCTATTCCTTGTTTGTTTGAGCATAATTGTGTGATTGCATATTAATGTGTGAATGTGCATTTACTTTCTATTTTCTCTCTTGTTCATGTGTTAGTTTATGTTGCTGTTATGTACATATTACTCTATATTTATTTATACTTCTATGACCACAGACATTATAAACAAACTTAACTGTAAACCCCGACCTTACTAAGAACTTCCCAGTTCTTACCCCTTACACCTCTACAGATGGACACGGGAGTCCTATTCTACGATATTGATCCACCGTACATCCACGAGGACCCGGTGCGTGGCGAGTATTACATCTACTGTGCGGTACCTCGTATCCGTAATTATGTAGTTCGTGGTAGATCTTTCCAGTACCCTATTAGGATAGCATACTTTAATCCTGATGCACCCTATGACTTTCCTTTATTTTGGTTACACCCCGGCGGACCTGGGATACCTCCACCTGACTATCCTCCTCCACCTGAACCTCCTCTACCTGATGAGCCTATACCTGCCCAGCATATCCATGAGGCACCTCCTGCACCCTTTGTCCTTGATGAGTGGGGTGTTCCTGTGTTACCACCCGACCTTGATCCTTTACCTGAGCCGATCGAGCCTCCTGTCTTTGATGAGCAGCAGGGACATGAGTATGATCAGATCATGGAGGCGCCACCTCCTTCTCCCGAATGTATTTTGTTTAGTAGCTATCCTTTTATGGTTCCTGTGGCCAGCAGTGGTTCCTCTGCTATCACTCCGGCAGAAGAAGAGGACAAGGAAGAAGAAGATCCAGAGGAAGATTCTAACTTCATAGTTATCTCCTCTGACAGCGATGATGATGAGCCAGGCGAGGCGCCACCAGGCGAGCATCACCATTCGCCCGGTGATTTTCCATGAGGTACTCTAGACCAGGATTGAGGAGACTTTTTGAGACGCCTAGTCTAACTTCAGTACATTACAGTGTCTCCCTCACTTTTGTTAGCATGATTAGAGGGAATAGGCATATATCAGAGTTAGGCTAGCCTGGGTGCCAGCTTAGGGGCTTTTGGTCAGGCCAGGCCCTGGGGCGTCTTATGTACATATATGTATACACTATATGAGTCACTGACTTAGGGGTGCTGTACCATAGCTCTATGCTTATATAACTGAACCACTTCTGTAACATGATGTATATTATAGTGTGTTGTTCCATATTCTATTATCTTTTGTCTTATGTATGTGAATGTTTAATTATCCCTTGATATATGGAAGATATGCGACTTTAAATTATTCTTGTTAAAAAAAATTTACTTGTAAAATTCGCGGGGTTTTAACAACGTACAGGCTTATAATTATTAATTAATAATACAAAAAGGAAAAACAAGTTGGTAACATTCGATTTCTAGTATGATCTAGACATGCTGGAAGTTGGGTCGTTACAATTTGGTATCAGAGCGGTTCTTCTTGTTAGAGCCTGGGGAATGGACTGAATCATGCTTTATTGCATGCTCTGTGGTGTGTCTCATGCTTATAGGGTATCTATGTGATATGTGTTGCATGAATGTCTTTGTGCTTTCATTCTGATAATGTTCACGCCCAACCTGAGGTATTAAGACAGATCACCTTGGTATTGATTGTTTGGTATGAACAGAATCAGGATGCCTCCACGGAGACGTAGCGATCGGGAAGGGTCTACTGTTAACAATCCACCAAGAAACGATGATAATCTGTTTGCTGCGATTCACACTATAGCTGAGGCTGTGCATGAAACGGCGATTGCTACTACCCGAGAAGTTAACCGTCTGGGGGAACGTAATGGAGAGCGTAACAATGACCGTAATGGTGAGAATGGTGGGAATGGTGATGGAGATAACATGAATCATGATAGGCCTATGACATTAGCTGCTTTCTTGAAAGTTAATCCACCGAAGTTCAAGGGTACGACTGTAGCAACTGAAGCTGATAATTGGTTTCGAGGCATAGAAAGGTCCTTGAGGGCATAGCATGTCCCGGAAGAATAGTATGTAGAATTTGCTACTTATATGTTGGAAGGGGATGCTCAGCACTGGTGGCAGGGCATTCAACGTTTACTGCAGCAAGATGAGGGTAATATTTTGTGGGATGTTTTCAAAGAAGAGTTCTATAAGAAGTACTTTCCTAGAGCTACTCGTGAGGCAAAGGAGACAGAGTTGATGCAGTTGAAACAGGGAAGTATGTCCGTTGCTGAGTATACAAGGAAGTTTGAAGATTTATGTCGTTTTTCCAAGGTTTGTCAAGGGAATCCAGCAGATTTCGAAGAGTGGAAATGTTTGAAATTTGAAGGGGGACTCTGTGAAGATTTGTTGAACTCAGTGGTTCCATTGGAAATACGGAATTTTGCGGAGTTGGTTAATAAGAGTCAGCTAGTAGAGGACTGTGCTAAGAAGATAGCTGTAGCTCGGATGAATCGCCCAGGATCTTCTTTTCAGAATTATAATCGGTATACAGCTCCTCAGGGAAGGAATTTTAAGCAGGGAGCAATGCCTTCACGAAGGTACAATCAGAATAGAAATGTTTATGCACGTCCTACAGGAGGGAATGGAGGAAGAATGAGACAGGATATGGGTAAGCGACCTCAGCAGGCGCAGATGCGACCAGTATGTAGGCAGTGCGAAAAGGAGCATGGAGGTAGACCTTGTCAGCTTACAGGCATTATCTATTTTTCTTGTGGTCAGCCTGGACATATGGCTAAGGATTGTCCGAAGAAGCCAGTACAAGGAATAGATAGGCCACGACAGCAAGGACGTGTGTTTGCTATGACTGCTGATGACGCAATGAAATCAGACTCCCTAATTCAAGGTCAGTGTTATGTCAAATCTCGACTCTTAACTGTACTGTATGACTCTGGTGCATCACATTCATTTATTTCTGAGGCTGTTGCGCATGAGTTGGGATTAGATTTCACCATGTTAGATTATAATCTAATTGTTCGTACACCCACATCTCAAAATGCCTTGACTAGTCAAGTATGTCAACAGGTGCCTTTTGTTATTGAGGCTAGGACTTTTATACATGACCTGGTTTGTTTGCCTTTGTGTGGTTTAGATATTATCTTAGGTCTAGATTGGTTGTCCAAGCATCATGTTTTCCTTTATTGTTTTAAACGAATTGCTACGTTTCCATCATCTGAAATGCACATTGAACCAGTTGAGTCTTGTACTTTCTTTTTGAATTCCCTAAGAGTTATTTCTAGTAATAGTGGGTTAGAGGGTTACGTTCTACTATCGGCTAGCTCAGAAACTAATGAACAAGACTTGGAGCAAATCCGAGTGGTGAAGGAGTTT